>NW_026729136.1:0-97500 GCF_030272615.1 Cryptomeria japonica
GGACGCGCATGGGGCGACTACCAGTGACAACCCCTTATCCCGCGATGCGTCGATACACAGATAGTTCCGAGGGCGGGCCAAGGAGCCTCACCGCATAGCAATCGTGGTGCGAGGTGGGGGATGCGGCGAGATGGCCCCAACGGCTAGACGGAAGAGGCTGCAGGGCCGCCTCGGAATGGTCCAAGCATCGGATGCGCTTGGGGCGACTACCACCACTGCCACCCCTTATCCCGCGATGCGTCCGATACACAGATAGTTCCAAGGCGGCCGAGGAGCCTCACAGCATTAGCAATCAGGGGTGCGAGGCGAGGGATGCGGCGAGGAAGCCCCAACGGCTAGAGGGAAGAGGCTTCAGGTCCGCCTCGGAATGGTCCAAGCATCGGACGCGCTTGGGGCGACTACCAGTGACAACCCCTTATCCCGCGACGCGTCCGATACACAGATAGTTCCAAGGCGGCCGAGGAGCCTCACCGCATAGCAATCGGGGTGCGAGGCGAGGGATGCGGCGAGAAGGACCCAACGGCTACACGGAAGAGGCTTCGGGGCCGCCTCGGAATGGTCCAAGCATCGGACGCGCTTGGGGCGACTACCAGTGACAACCCCTTATCCCGCGACGCGTCCGATACACAGATAGTTCCAAGGCGGCCGAGGAGCCTCACCGCATAGCAATCGGGGTGCGAGGCGAGGGATGCGGCGAGAAGGACCCAACGGCTACACGGAAGAGGCTTCGGGGCCGCCTCGGAATGGTCCAAGCATCGGACGCGCTTGGGGCGACTACCAGTGACAACCCCTTATCCCGCGACGCGTCCGATACACAGATAGTTCCAAGGCGGCCGAGGAGCCTCACCGCATAGCAATCGGGGTGCGAGGCGAGGGATGCGGCCGAGAAGGACCCAACGGCTAGACGGAAGAGGCTTCGGGTCCGCCTCGGAATGGTCCAAGCATCGGACGCGCTTGGGGCGACTACCAGTGACAACCCCTTATCCCGCGACGCGTCCGATACACAGATAGTTCCAAGGCGGCCCGAGGAGCCTCACCGCATAGCAATCGGGGTGCGAGGCGAGGATGCGGCGAGAGAAGGACCCAACGGCTAGACGGAAGAGGCTTCGGGTCCGCCTCGGAATGGTCCAAGCATCGGACGCGCTTGGGGCGACTACCAGTGACAACCCCTTATCCCGCGACGCGTCCGATACACAGATAGTTCCGAGGCGGCCGAGGAGCCTCACCGCATAGCAATCGGGGTGCGAGGCGAAGGATGCGGCGAGAAGGACCCAACGGCTAGACGGAAGAGGCTTCGGGTCCGCCTCGGAATGGTCTAAGCATCGGACGCGCTTGGGGCGACTACCAGTGACAACCCCTTATCCCGCGACGCGTCCGATACACAGATAGTTCCAAGGCGGCCGAGGAGCCTCACCGCATAGCAATCGGGGTGCGAGGCGAGGGATGCGGCGAGAAGGACCCAACGGCTAGACGGAAGAGGCTTCAGGGCCGCCTCGGAATGGTCCAAGCATCGAACGCGCTTGGGGCGACTACCAGTGACAACCCCTTATCCCGCGACGCGTCCGATACACAGATAGTTCCGAGGCGGCCGAGGAGCCTCACCGCATAGCAATCGGGGTGCGAGGCGAGGGATGCGGCGAGAAGGACCCAACGGCTAGACGGAAGAGGCTTCAGGGCCGCCTCGGAATGGTCCAAGCAAGTCGGACGCGCTTGGGGCGACTACCAGTGACAACCCCTTATCCCGCGACGCGTCCGATACACAGATAGTTCCGAGGCGGCCGAGGCCGAGGCGGCCGAGGAGCCTCACCGCATAGCAATCGGGGTGCGAGGCGAGGGATGCGGCGAGAAGGACCCAACGGCTAGACGGAAGAGGCTTCAGGGCCGCCTCGGAATGGTCCAAGCATCGGACGCGCTTGGGGCGACTACCAATGACAACCCCTTATCCCGCGACGCGTCCGATACACAGATAGTTCCGAGGCGGCCGAGGAGCCTCACCGCATAGCAATCGGGGTGCGAGGCGAGGGATGCGGCGAGAAGGACCCAACGGCTAGACGGAAGAGGCTTCAGGGCCGCCTCGGAATGGTCCAAGCATCGGACGCGCTTGGGGCGACTACCAGTGACAACCCCTTATCCCGCGACGCGTCCGATACACAGATAGTTCCGAGGCGGCCGAGGAGCCTCACCGCATAGCAATCGGGGTGCGAGGCGAGGGATGCGGCGAGAAGGACCCAACGGCTAGACGGAAGAGGCTTCAGGGCCGCCTCGGAATGGTCCAAGCATCGGACGCGCTTGGGGCGACTACCGTTGCCAACCCCTTATCCCGCGATGCGTCTGATACACAGATAGTTCCGAGGCGGCCGAGGAGCCTCACCGCATAGCAATCGGGTTGCGAGGCAGATTATTGGGAAGGGAACCCCCTGGGATGCGGCTCAAGCAGTGCCCAAAGGGACTGGAATGCGGAATCACATCGAGAGACCCAAATGCTATACGAGGGCTCAAATCGAATTATCGATTTGGCCACGACATGGACGCATCGGAACGACTACCTTTGCCGAACCACTCGCAATTGCATCCATACCGAAACCAATAGACATTTCCGTTAGAGCCCTCGCATAGCATTCGGGAATCTCGCATGCCCCTCTAAATCGACCAATGCTGGCGCTCAATGAAAATCCGAGCGCTACCACCGTTCGAGCGCCAGCATTGGTCGAGTTAGAGGGGCACGGGGGAGAATGCTCCAGTCAACACCTCCCCTATATAAGTTATTTGTCCGATTCTCGCACAACCGTAGTCTGCCTCGTCGAATCAAACAACGGTCCCAGATTCCGACTTCCGTTCCGTAGAGACCCAAAAGCTAGATGGAGGCTCGCAAGAAAGAGAGTCGGCGCATAGCAATCGGGTTTCTCGAACGTTTAGGGACCGAGCTCACTTGCGGATAGGGCAAAATCCGCCAAGCAACCCAAAAGCTAGACGGGGGCTCGAATCGAATCGCCTAGGCGGCCACAACAACGACGTGTTGGATCGACTACCAGTGCCAAACCATTCAGCAAGACTAGTCTGTGTCGAGGCCGGATAGAGATTCTCAGAGAGCGCCCGCATAGCATTTAGGAGACCTGCCGCGTCCCTCACACTCGACAAATGGTGGTGCACGTTTATAAATCCGAGCGATCCCAACCCTTTCAAGCACCAACATCGGTCGAGATAGAGGGGCACGGAGGGGGCTGCGTGAGACAACACAGTCCCCTATATAAGTTATTTGTCCGATTCTCACACATCCGAAGAATGGTCATCAAATCGGACAACAGCCCAAACTTCCGACTTCCGTCCCAGAAAGCCCAAGAGCTATCTAAAACGTTCATGGCCGGAACTCGATCGCGGCTATACCAGTCCGCCAAGCAACCCAAAAGCTAGACTGGAGCTCTAGTCGAATCACCTCTGTGGCCATTGCAAGGACGTGTTGGAGCGACTACCATTGCCGAACCATTCCGCAGGTCGAGTCCATACCAAGGCCGCATAGAGATTCACGATGAGCTCCTGCATAGCAATCAGGAGACTTGCCGTGTCCATCACAATCGATAAATCCTGGTGCAAGATTTTTGCATCCGAGCGCTCCAACCAGTCGAGCACCAGCATCAATCGACATAAACGGGCACGGGGGGAGGATGCTCGAGAACACTACCTCCCCTATATAAGTTATTTGTCCGATTCTCAAGCAGCCGAAGTCTGGTCATCGAATCGGGTCAAAGACCACAACTTCCGACTTTACCCACAATGCAAGTCATCGAATCGAACATCGGCCCCCGAGTCGGACTCCATGCGTATGTCAGGTCATCGGACCCAAATTCCGCCTTCCTGCGCATGGCGGGCCATCAATATCAACTCGGTCATCGGACCCAAACTCCGCCTTTTTGCGTATGGCACGCCTTCAAATCGGTCATCGGACCCAAATTCCGCCTTCCTGTGCATGGCGGGCCATCAACATCAACTCGGTCATCGGACCCAAATTCCGCCTTTCTGCGCATGGCACGCCATCAACTCGGTCATCGGACCCAAATTCCGCCTTCCTGCGCATGGCAGGTCATCGGACACAAATTCAGACCTCGCCAATATGCCTACGTATCGAATCGGTCATCGGACCCAACTTCCGACTTCATCCATACTGTAGGGTCTTTGAGGTTGGCGCGGTGCGCTCAACCCAGGGAGTCGACCCATCGAAGCATACACCTCCCCTATATAAGCTATTTGTCCGATTCCCACACCTGTGTAGTTTGCACCTCTGACCAGGACATCGACCCCAACTTCCGAACTCGACTGCAACGACGGCACCAGCGCCTTGGTGCGCACCTTGCGACGCACAGTCCCAACATTCGCCTTCCTGCACATGGCAGGTCATCGGACCCAAATTCCGACCTCGCGAGTATGCCTACATATCGAATCGGTCATCGGACCCAACTTCCGACTTCATCCATACCGTAGGGTCTTTGAGGTTGGCGCGGTGCGCTCAACCCGGGGAGTCGACCCAACGAAGCATACACCTCCCCTATATAAGCTATTTGTCCGATTCCCACACCTGTGTAGTTTGCACCTCCGATCAAGACATCGACCCCAACTTCCGAACTCGCCTCCAACGACCGAACCAGCGCCTTGGTGCGCACCTTGCAACGCACAGTGCCAACATTCGCCTTCCTGCACGTGGCAGGTCATCGGACCCAAATTCCGACCTCGCGAGTATGCCTACATATCGAATCGGTCATCGGACCCAACTTCCGACTTCATCCATACCGTAGGGTCTTTGAGGTTGGCGCGGTGCGCTCAACCCGGGGAGTCGACCCAACGAAGCATACACCTCCCCTATATAAGCTATTTGTCCGATTCCCACACCTGTGTAGCTTGCACCTCCGATCAGGACATCGACCCCAACTTCCGAACTCGACTAAAAAGACCGCACCAGCGCCTTGGTGTGCACCTTGCAACGCACAGTGTCAACATTCGCCTTCCTGCACATGGCAGGTCATCGGACCCAAATTCCGACCTCATGAGCATACCTACTAATCGAATTGGTCATCGGACCCAACTTCCGACTTCATCCATACCGTAGGGTCTTTGAGGTTGGCGCGGTGCGCTCAACCTGGGGAGTCGACCCATCGAAGCATACACCTCCCCTATATAAGCTATTTGTCCGATTCCGACACCTGTGTAGTTTGCACCTCCGCTCAGGACATCGACCCCAACTTCCGAACTCGCCTGCAACGACCGAACCAGCGCCTTGGTGCGCACCAAAAGTGCGCACTTTTGGAGGGCACTTTTGTGCGCTCCAAAGGTGCGCACTTTTGGAGGGCACTTTTCTGCGCTCCAAAGGTGCGCACTTTTGGAGGGCACTTTTTGGAGGGCACTTTTCTGCGCTCCAAAGGTGCGCACTTTTGGAGGGCACTTTTTGGAGGGCACTTTTCTGCGCTCCAAAGGTGCGCACTTTTGGAGGGCACTTTTTGGAGGGCACTTTTCTGCGCTCCAAAGGTGCGCACTTTTGGAGGGCACTTTTTGGAGGGCACTTTTCTGCGCTCCAAAGGTGCGCACTTTTGGAGGGCACTTTTTGGAGGGCACTTTTCTGCGCTCCAAAGGTGCGCACTTTTGGAGGGCACTTTTCTGCGCTCCAAAGGTGCGCACTTTTGGAGGGCACTTTTTGGAGGGCACTTTTCTGCGCTCCAAAGGTGCGCACTTTTGGAGGGCACTTTTTGGAGGGCACTTTTCTGCGCTCCAAAGGTGCGCACTTTTGGAGGGCACTTTTTGGAGGGCACTTTTCTGCGCTCCAAAGGTGCGCACTTTTGGAGGGCACTTTTGTGCACTCCAAAGGTGCGCACTTTTGGAGGGCACTTTTCCTGTGCTCCAAAGGTGCACACCTAGGTGAGCACCTTCGACCACACCTTGTAGCACACCAAACTCTGACTTTCGACTTCATCCGCAATGCAGGGTCTTTGAGGTTGGCGCAATGCGCACAACCAGGGGAGTCGACCCATCAAACCCAACACCTCCCCTATATAAGCTATTTGTCTGATTCTCATACATGCGTAGCCTGCAGGAGCAATTAGGACATCGACCCCAACTTTCGGCTTCTAAACGAAAACAAGGTCTTTGAGGTTGGTGTAATGCGAACAACTAGGGGAGTCAACCCATCAAACCCAACACCTCCCCTATATAAGCTATTTGTCTGATTCTCATACATGTGTAGTCTACAGGAGCAATTAGGACATCGACCCCAACTTTTGACTTCTTAACGAAAACAAGGTCTTTGAGGTTGACGTAATGCGCACAACCAGGGGAGTCGACCCATCAAACCCAACACCTCCCCTATATAAGCTATTTGTCCGATTCTCATACATGTGTAGCCTGCAGGAGCCATTAGGACATTGACCCCAACTTTTGACTTCTTAACGAAAACAAGGTCTTTGAGGTTGGCGTAATGCGCACAACCAAGGGAGTTGACCCATCAAACCCAACACCTCCCCTATATAAGCTATTTGTCTGATTCTCATACATGTGTAGCCTGCAACAACGATTAGGACATCCACCCCAACTTCTGAATTCGTCTGCGTTGACCGCACCAAAGGTGCACGCCTTGGTGCTCACCAAAATCCGACTTCCGACTTCTTCTGCTATGCGGGGTCTTTGAGGTTGGCGCAGTGCGCACAACCAGGGGAGTCAACCCACCGAATGCAACACCTCCCCTATATAAGCTATTTGTCTGATTCTCATACATGCGTAGACTGCAGCAATGATTAGGACATCCACCCCAACTTTTGACTTCTTAAACAAGACAGGGTCTTTGAAGTTGGTGCAGTGCACACAACCAGGGGAGTCGACCCATCAAACGCAACACCTCCCCTATATAAAGCTATTTGTCCGATTCTCATACGTGTAGTCTGCAGCAGCGATTAGGACATCGACCCCAACTTCCGAATTCGTTTGCATTGACCGCACCAAAGGTGCACGCCTTGGTGTGCACCCTGGAGTGCACTTTGGTGCTCACCTCGGTGCACACTTTGGTGTGCACCTCGGTGTGCACCAAAGGTGCGCACCTTGGAGCGCACCAAAGGTGTACACTTTGGAGCGCACCACATAGGGTCTTTGAGAGGTTGGCGCAGTGCGCACACCAAGGTGGGTGTTGAGGTGCGTGCCGAGGTGGGTGGGTGCTAGGGTGCGCTCCATGGTGGGTGCCAGGGTGGGTGCGTGCTAGGGTGGATTCCAAAGAGGGTCATAGGGTGGGTGCCAAGGTGGGTTGGTGATATAGTGGGTTCAAAGGTGGGTACTAGGGTGGGTTCCAAGGTGGGTCACAAGTTGGGTGCCAGGATGCGTGGGTGTTAGGTTGGGTGCCAAGGTGGGCTCCTGCGTGGGTGGGTGCTAGGGTGGGTTTCAAGGTGGACGCGAGGGCGGGTGCCAAGGTGGGTAACAAGTTGGGTGTTAGGATGGGTGAGTGCTAGAGTGGGTGCCAAGGTGGGTGGGTGCTAAGGTGGATGCCAAGGTGGTTCACAGGGTGGGTGGGTTCTAGGGTGAGTTCCAAGGTGGGTCACAGGTTCAGTGCTAGGGTGGGTGTCAAGGCGGGTGTCGAGGTGCCTGGGTGCTAGGGTGTGGATGCCAATGTGGGTCATAGGGTGGGTACTAGGGTGGGCTGCAATGTGGGTGCCAAGGTGGGTAACATGCTCGGTGGGTTCTAAATTGGGTGCCAGGGTGGGTGTGCACCCACCTTGCCCGAGGTGGGTGCCAAGGTGCCAGTGTGGGTGGGTGCTAAGGTGGATGCCAAGGTGGGTGAGAAGGTGGGTGATAGGTTGAGTGGTAGGATGGGTGGGTGCCAAGATGGGTCACAGGGTGGGTGCAAGGGTGGGTAGGTGCTAGGGTTGGTGTCAGGGTGGGTGGGTGCTAGGTTGGGTTCCAAGGTGGGTGCGAGGGTGAGTGTCAAGGTGGGTCACAGGTTAGGTGCTAGGATGGGTGAGTGCTAGGGTGCAAAGGTGCCAGGGTGGGTGCTAGGATGGGTCGATGCTAGGGTGAGTGGCAAGGTGGGTCCACAAGTGTCAAGGTGGGTGCCGAGGTGGGTGCCAAGTCGGCGACTGCTATGGTGGATGCCAAGGTGGGTCACGGGGTGGGTGCCAAGTTGCTAGGTTGGGTTCCAAGGTGGGTGCCAACGTGGGTGCTAGGGTGCGTGGGTTAAAGGGTGTGTCACAACGTGGGTGCCAGGATGGGTGCGCACCCACACTGGCCAAGACGGGTGCGGGTGCAAGGTTGGGTTCCAAGCCCGGTCACAGGCTGGGTGCTAGGATGGGTGGGTGCCAAGGTGGGCACCAGGGTGGGTGCACCCACCCTGGCCAAGGTGGGTCACGGGGTGGGTCCTAGGGTGGGTAACGGGGTGGGTACTAAGGTGCGTGCCAAGGTGGGTCATAGGGTGGGTGCCAAGGTGGGCACCAGGGTGGGTGTGCACCAACCCTAGCCAGGGTAGGTCACGGGGTGGTTGTCGGGGTGGGCGTCAAGGAGCCAAGGTGGGTGGCAAGTAGCCAAGTTGCGTGCCAAGGTGGGTGTCGGGGTGGGTGCCAAGGATCCAAGGTGGGTGCCAAGGAACCAAGGTGGGTGTCTGGGTGGGTGCCGAGGTGGGAGCCAGGGTGGGTCCCAAGGTGAGTGCAAAGGTGGGTGCCAGGGTCAAGGTGAGTGCCAATGTGGGTTCCAAGGTGCCAGGGTCAGGGTGAGTGCCAATGTGGGTTCAAAGGTGCTAAGTTGGGTGCGAGGTTGGGTGCGAGGGTGGGTGGGTGCCAAGGTGTGCTAGGTGGAAGCCCGGGTGGGTCGGCATCCCATGGGTGTCGAGTTGGGTGCCTGATGGGTGCTTCTTGTCAAGTTTTAGTCGTCGGGACTCATTTCGAGCCTTAGAGGTCGTTTCTTGTCCGGTTGCCCTGTCTTCGACCTGGGAACCCAATTTTGGTCCTCGGGTCCCATTTTTTTTTGTCTCGCATCCCACTTTTGGCCTGTGGCCTTTTCGGGGTCGATTCTCGTTTTGGGCATCAGAGCATGTTTCTTCTCCTAAAACCCAATATTTGTTTATTAAGTCTCGGAACACATTTTTGTTCTCGTGGACCCATCATGGGTCTTGGAACGCATTTGTGGTCCTTGGGTCCCATTTTGCATCCCGAAACTTGTGTTTTGGTGCTTGATCCCTATTTTGGGTGCCCACCTTGCACCAAGTGCGCACCCGGGGCAAACCGAGCGCCTTGGTGCACCGGGGCAAGATCGAGCGTGCACCCGAGGCGCCCCGAACATGCACCAAGGTGCACTCGGCCCACATGTGAGCGCAGGTCGTTGCGCCCGAGGTGGTGTGTGGGCACCGCGTTGCAGACGGGACACTGCACGCACACGACGCCCCCTCCAGGTGCACGCACGTAGGCCGGGCCGGGTGCACACCCGACGCCCTAGCAAGGTGCGCGCACCCGGGCAGGGCTCACACTTGGCGAACGGGGCGCACTTCGCGAGGGAGGGTGTGCACCTCGACGGGGGTGGGTGGCCGGGGTGGATTCGCACGTGGGTCGCGGTTTGCTAAGTACACACTGCGACAAGCTCATAACGGGTGCGATCATACCAGCGTTAGTGCACCGGATCCCATCAGAACTCCGCAGTTAAGCGCGCTTGGGCCGGAGTAGTACTGGGATGGGTGACCTCCCGGGAAGTCCCGGTGTTGCACCCTTTTTTAGTTTTTCGCCGGGCGTCGCAATGCTATTTGAATAAACCTTTTGCCCGTTTGCGTTCTCGTCGGGGCCGGGCCGGGCCGGGGTGCGCTGCCCGCACTACCGCGCGCGCGGGGGCGACACCGAGCGCGCACCCGAGGCGCCCCGAGCACACAGGCCACGGTGCAACCCGGGCGTTGTGCGCGCACCCCGGTGCGCCCGAGGTGCTGCGCGCGCACCCAGGTGAAATCGGTGTGCACCTCGGCCAGTGCGCGCTCGGTCGAGTCGCGCACGTTGGCCAAGGTGCACGGTGATGTTTCTTACTCTAAGGTTCCGCACCAGACGCCCGGGACAGGTGAGCGAAGCTGGGCGGGGCCGGGTGCGCGGCCGGGGCAGGTGCACGCAGCTGGAGAGAGCTTTGGAGCACACTTCGGAGCGCACCAATGATGCGCTCCATTCAAAAGTTTCCTGAAAAGGCAAAAAAAGTTGAGATTATAGAATTTCCCACTTGAGAGATTGTAAAAAAAAAAAATTTAAAATGAAGGAAACGCGGGTGCCAAGGTGTGCGCAGCCCAGCCAAGGTGTGCGCACCAAGGCGCCCACCCTGGCGAAGGTGCACGCAAGGTGCGCACCCGAGGCAAACCGGACAATTAACCCAACTTTCGACTTCGCGCGCACCTTGGAGCGCACTTCGGAGCGCTCCTTGGTGCGCACCAATCTTGGGCACCTCGGAGTGCACCATGGCGCCCACCAAGGTGCGCACCCGGGGCAAACCGAGCTCCGACTTCGTGCGCACCTTGGAGCGCACGAAAGGTGCGCACCATGGCGCCCACCAAGGTGCGCAGCCCAGCCAAGGCGTGCGCATCAAGGTGCGCACCCTGGCGAAGGTGCGCACCCGGGGCAAACCGAGCTCCGACTTCGTGCGCACCTTGGAGCGCACAAAAGGTGCGCAACCCAGCCAAGGTGTGCGCACCCCGGTCAAACCGAGCTCCGAATCGTGCGCACCAGAGGTGCACGCCATCGTGCGCACCTTGGAGCACACTTCGGAGCCCTCCTTGGTGCGCGCCGATGTTGCGCACCTCGGAGCGCACCCGGGGAAAACAATGCAATTAACCCGACTTTCGACTTCGTGGGCACCTCGGAGCGCTCTCGGGTTCGCACCTCGGAGCACACCGAGGTGCGCACCTTTGATGCGCTGCCTTCACCAATTTCCAGAAAAGGCAAGAAAACATTGAGAAGGTGTGCGCACCGAGGTGCCCACCCTGGCGAAGGTGCACGCGAGGTGCGCACCCGGGGCAAACCGGGCTCCGACTTCGTGCACGCCGCACCTTGGAGCACACTTCGGAGCGCTCCTTGGTGCGCACCAGGGCGCGCAACCCAGCCGAGGTGCCCACCCCGGCGAAGGTGCACGCGAGGTGCGCACCCGGGGCAAACCGGGCTCCGACTTCGTGCACGCCATGGTGCCCACCGCGGCGAAGGTGCACGCGAGGTGCGCACCCGGGGCAAACCGGGCTCCGACTTCGTGCACGCCGCACCTTGGAGCACACTTCGGAGCGCTCCTTGGTGCGCACCATGGTGCCCACCAGGGCGCGCAACCCCGCCGAAGGTGCACGCGAGGTGCGCACCCGGGGCAAACCGGGCTCCGACTTCGTGCACGCCGCACCTTGGAGCACACTTCGGAGCGCTCCTTGGTGCGCACCATGGTGCCCACCAGGGCGCGCAACCCCGCCGAAGGTGCACGCGAGGTGCGCACCCGGGGCAAACCGGGCTCCGACTTCGTGCACGCCATGGTGCGCACCGCGGCGAAGGTGCGCACCCGGGGCAAACCGGGCTCCGACTTCGTGCACGCCGCACCTTGGAGCACACTTCGGAGCGCTCCTTGGTGCGCACCAGGGCGCGCAACCCAGCCGAGGTGCCCACCCCGGCGAAGGTGCACGCGAGGTGCGTACCCGGGGCAAACCGGGCTCCGACTTCGTGCACGCCGCACCTTGGAGCACACTTCGGAGCGCTCCTTGGTGCGCACCATGGTGCCCACCAGGCCGCGCAACCCAGCCAAGGTGTGCGCACCAAGGTGCACGCGAGGTGCGCACCCGGGGCAAACCGGGGTCCGACTTCGTGCACGCCGCACCTTGGAGCACACATCGGGGCGCTCCCGGGTTCGCACCGGCGTTGCGCACCGTGGTGGGCACCTCGGAGCACACCAAGGTGGGCAGCGAGGTGCGCACCTTTGATGCGATGCCTTCACTAATTTCCATAAAAGGCAAAAAAAAAACGAGATTTTAAAATTTCCGTTTTGAAAGATAGTGAGAAAAAGGGAATGCTGGTGCCATCTTGAGCCCGCCCTGGTGCGCAGCCCAGCCAAGGTGTGCGCACCAAGGTGCCCACCCTGGCGAAGGTGCGCGCCCGGGCAATTAACCCAACTTCCAACTTCGCGCGCGCCAGGGTGGGAGCGCACCCAACAACCGGGCCTGGGAAGAGCCAATGCGAGAAACCCCACCAAACGCTCTGACAAAAAAAGAGGGGGCGCTCCAGTAACCCCGCTTCGGAGCGCACCCTGGGCAAACCCAGCCAAGGTGCCCACCCCGGCCAAGGTGCAGGCGAGGTGCGCACCCGGGGCAAACCGGGCTCCGACAACGTGCACGCCGCACCTTGGAGCACACTTCGTAGCGCTCCCGGGTGCGCACCTCAGAGCACACCAAGGTGGGCAGCGAGGTGCGCACCTTTGATGCGCTGCCTTCACTAATTTCCAGAAAAGGCAAAAAAAAAAGGAGATTTTAAAATTTCCGTTTTGAAAGATAGTGAAAAAAACGGAACGCGCGTGCCATCTTGAGCCCGCCCTGGTGCGCAGCCCAGGTAAGGTGCCCACCCTGGCAAAGGTGCGCACCCGGGCAATTAACCCTACTTCCGACTTCGTGCGCGCCAGGGTGGCAACCGGGCCTCGGAAGAGCCAATGCGAGAAACCCCACCAAACGCTCCGACAAAAAAAGAGGCGGCGCTCCAATAACCCCGCTTCGGAGCGCAGCCGGGGCAAACCCAGCCAAGGTGCCCACCCCGACGAAGGTGCACGCGAGGTGCGCACCCGGGGCAAACCGGGCTCCGACAACGTGCACGCAGCACCTTGGAGCACACTTCGAAGCACTCCCGGGTGCCCACCGGCGTTGCGCACCGTGGTGGGCAGCGAGGTGCGCACCTTTGATGCGCTGCCTTCACTAATTTCCAGAAAAAGGCAAAAAAAAATGAGATTTTAAAATTTCCGTTTTGAAAGATAGTGAAAAAAAAGGAACGCGGGTGCCATCTTGAGCCCGCCCTGGTGCGCAGCCCAGGCAAGGCATGCGCACCAAGGTGCCCACCCGAGGTGCACACCCGGGGCAAACCGGGCTCCGACTTCGTGCAGGCCGCACCTTGGAGCACACTTCGGAGCGCTCCTTGGTGCGCACCATGGTGCCCACCAGGGCGCGCAACCCAGCCAAGGTCTGCACACTAAGGTGCCCACCCCGGCGAAGGTGCACGCGAGGTGCGCACACCGGGGCAAACCGGGCTCCGACTTCGTGCACGCCATGGTGCCCACCGCGGCGAAGGTGCACGCGAGGTGCGCACCCGGGGCAAACCGGGCTCCGACTTCGTGCACGCCGCACCTTGGAGCACACTTCGGAGCGCTCCTTGGTGCGCACCATGGTGCCCACCAGGGCGCGCAACCCAGCCAAGGTGTGCGCACCAAGGTGCACGCGAGGTGCGCACCCGGGGCAAACCGGGGTCCGACTTCGTGCACGCCGCACCTTGGAGCACACATCGGAGCGCTCCCAGGTTCGCACCAGCGTTGCGCACCTTTGATGCGCTGCCTTCACTAATTTCCAGAAAAGGCAAAAAAAAACGATATTTTAAAATTTCCGTTCTGAAAGATAGTGAAAAAAACGGAACGCGGGTGCCATCTTGAGCCCTTCCTGGTGCGCAGCCCAGGCAAGTTGTGCGCACCAAGGTGCCCACCCTGGCGGAGGTGCGCGCCCGGGGCAAACCGGGCTCCGACTTCGTGCACTGCATGGTGCCCACCAAGGCGCGCAACCCAGCCAAGGTGCCCACCGCAGCGAAGGTGCACGCGAGGTGCACACCCGGGGCAAACCGGGCTCCGACTTCGTGCACGCCGCACCTTGGAGCACACTTCAGAGCGCTCCTTGGTGCGCACCAGGGCGCGCAACCCAGCCGAGGTGCCCACCCCGGCGAAGGTGCACGCGAGGTGCGCACCCGGGGCAAACCGGGCTCCGACTTCGTGCACGCCATGGTGCCCACCGCGGCGAAGGTGCGCACCCGGGGCAAACCGGGCTCCGACTTCGTGCACGCCGCACCTTGGAGCACACTTCGGAGCGCTCCTTGGTGCGCACCATGGTGCCCACCAGGCCGCGCAACCCAGCCAAGGTGTGCGCACCAAGGTGCACGCGAGGTGCGCACCCGGGGCAAACCGGGGTCCGACTTCGTGCACGCCGCACCTTGGAGCACACATCGGGGCGCTCCCGGGTTCGCACCGGCGTTGCGCACCGTGGTGGGCACCTCGGAGCACACCAAGGTGGGCAGCGAGGTGCGCACCTTTGATGCGATGCCTTCACTAATTTCCATAAAAGGCAAAAAAAAAACGAGATTTTAAAATTTCCGTTTTGAAAGATAGTGAGAAAAAGGGAATGCTGGTGCCATCTTGAGCCCGCCCTGGTGCGCAGCCCAGCCAAGGTTTGCGCACCAAGGTGCCCACCCTGGCGAAGGTGCGCGCCCGGGCAATTAACCCAACTTCCAACTTCGCGCAGCGCCAGGGTGGGAGCGCACCCAACAACCGGGCCTGGGAAGAGCCAATGCGAGAAACCCCACCAAACTCTCTGACAAAAAAAGAGGGGGCGCTCCAGTAACCCCGCTTCGGAGCGCACCCTGGGCAAACCCAGCCAAGGTGCCCACCCCGGCCAAGGTGCAGGCGAGGTGCGCACCCGGGGCAAACCGGGCTCCGACAACGTGCACGCCGCACCTTGGAGCACACTTCGTAGCGCTCCCGGGTGCGCACCTCAGAGCACACCAAGGTGGGCAGCGAGGTGCGCACCTTTGATGCGCTGCCTTCACTAATTTCCAGAAAAGGCAAAAAAAAAAGGAGATTTTAAAATTTCCGTTTTGAAAGATAGTGAAAAAAACGGAACGCGCGTGCCATCTTGAGCCCGCCCTGGTGCGCAGCCCAGGTAAGGTGCCACCCTGGCAAAGGTGCGCACCCGGGCAATTAACCCTACTTCCGACTTCGTGCGCGCCAGGGTGGCAACCGGGCCTCGGAAGAGCCAATGCGAGAAACCCCACCAAACGCTCCGACAAAAAAAGAGGCGGCGCTCCAATAACCCCGCTTCGGAGCGCAGCCGGGGCAAACCAAGCCAAGGTGCCCACCCCGACGAAGGTGCACGCGAGGTGCGCACCCGGGGCAAACCGGGCTCCGACAACGTGCACGCAGCACCTTGGAGCACACTTCGAAGCACTCCCGGGTGCCCACCGGCGTTGCGCACCGTGGTGGGCAGCGAGGTGCGCACCTTTGATGCGCTGCCTTCACTAATTTCCAGAAAAAGGCAAAAAAAAATGAGATTTTAAAATTTCCGTTTTGAAAGATAGTGAAAAAAAAGGAACGCGGGTGCCATCTTGAGCCCGCCCTGGTGCGCAGCCCAGGCAAGGCATGCGCACCAAGGTGCCCACCCGAGGTGCACACCCGGGGCAAACCGGGCTCCGACTTCGTGCAGGCCGCACCTTGGAGCACACTTCGGAGCGCTCCTTGGTGCGCACCATGGTGCCCACCAGGGCGCACCCGAGGCAAACCGGGCTCCGACTTCGTGCACGCCGCACCTTGGAGCACACATCGGAGCGCTCCCAGGTTCGCACCAGCGTTGCGCACCTTTGATGCGCTGCCTTCACTAATTTCCAGAAAAGGCAAAAAAAAACGATATTTTAAAATTTCCGTTCTGAAAGATAGTGAAAAAAACGGAACGCGGGTGCCATCTTGAGCCCTTCCTGATGCGCAGCCCAGGCAAGTTGTGCGCACCAAGGTGCCCACCCTGGCGGAGGTGCGCGCCCGGGGCAAACCGGGCTCCGACTTCGTGCACTGCATGGTGCCCACCAAGGCGCGCAACCCAGCCAAGGTGCCCACCGCAGCGAAGGTGCACGCGAGGTGCGCACCCGAGGTGCACACCCGGGGCAAACCGGGCTCCGACTTCGTGCACGCCGCACCTTGGAGCACACTTCAGAGCGCTCCTTGGTACGCACCAGGGCGCGCAACCCAGCCAAGGTGCTCACCCCGGCGAAGGTGCACGCGAGGTGCGCACCCGGGGCAAACCGGGCTCGGACTTCGTGCACGCCGCACCTTGGAGCACACATCGGAGCGCTCCCGGGTTCGCACCAGCATTGCGCACCTTTGATGCGCTGCCTTCACTAATTTCCAGAAAAGGCAAAAAAAAGAAAAAAATGAGATTTTAAAATTTCCGTTTTGAAAGATAGTGAAAAAAACGGAACGCGGGTGCCATCTTGAGCCCGCCCTGGTGTGCAGCCCAGGCAAGTTGTGCGCACCAAGGCACCCACCCTGGCCAAGGTGGGTCACGGGGTGGGTCCTAGGGTGGGTAACGGGGTGGGTACTAAGGTGCGTGCCAAGGTGGGTCATAGGGTGGGTGCCAAGGTGGGCACCAGGGTGGGTGTGCACCAACCCTAGCCAGGGTAGGTCACGGGGTGGTTGTCGGGGTGGGCGTCAAGGAGCCAAGGTGGGTGGCAAGTAGCCAAGTTGCGTGCCAAGGTGGGTGTCGGGGTGGGTGCCAAGGATCCAAGGTGGGTGCCAAGGAACCAAGGTGGGTGTCTGGGTGGGTGCCGAGGTGGGAGCCAGGGTGGGTCCCAAGGTGAGTGCAAAGGTGGGTGCCAGGGTCAAGGTGAGTGCCAATGTGGGTTCCAAGGTGCCAGGGTCAGGGTGAGTGCCAATGTGGGTTCAAAGGTGCTAAGTTGGGTGCGAGGTTGGGTGCGAGGGTGGGTGGGTGCCAAGGTGTGCTAGGTGGAAGCCCGGGTGGGTCGGCATCCCATGGGTGTCGAGTTGGGTGCCTGATGGGTGCTTCTTGTCAAGTTTTAGTCGTCGGGACTCATTTCGAGCCTTAGAGGTCGTTTCTTGTCCGGTTGCCCTGTCTTCGACCTGGGAACCCAATTTTGGTCCTCGGGTCCCATTTTTTTTTGTCTCGCATCCCACTTTTGGCCTGTGGCCTTTTCGGGGTCGATTCTCGTTTTGGGCATCAGAGCATGTTTCTTCTCCTAAAACCCAATATTTGTTTATTAAGTCTCGGAACACATTTTTGTTCTCGTGGACCCATCATGGGTCTTGGAACGCATTTGTGGTCCTTGGGTCCCATTTTGCATCCCGAAACTTGTGTTTTGGTGCTTGATCCCTATTTTGGGTGCCCACCTTGCACCAAGTGCGCACCCGGGGCAAACCGAGCGCCTTGGTGCACCGGGGCAAGATCGAGCGTGCACCCGAGGCGCCCCGAACATGCACCAAGGTGCACTCGGCCCACATGTGAGCGCAGGTCGTTGCGCCCGAGGTGGTGTGTGGGCACCGCGTTGCAGACGGGACACTGCACGCACACGACGCCCCCTCCAGGTGCACGCACGTAGGCCGGGCCGGGTGCACACCCGACGCCCTAGCAAGGTGCGCGCACCCGGGCAGGGCTCACACTTGGCGAACGGGGCGCACTTCGCGAGGGAGGGTGTGCACCTCGACGGGGGTGGGTGGCCGGGGTGGATTCGCACGTGGGTCGCGGTTTGCTAAGTACACACTGCGACAAGCTCATAACGGGTGCGATCATACCAGCGTTAGTGCACCGGATCCCATCAGAACTCCGCAGTTAAGCGCGCTTGGGCCGGAGTAGTACTGGGATGGGTGACCTCCCGGGAAGTCCCGGTGTTGCACCCTTTTTTAGTTTTTCGCCGGGCGTCGCAATGCTATTTGAATAAACCTTTTGCCCGTTTGCGTTCTCGTCGGGGCCGGGCCGGGCCGGGGTGCGCTGCCCGCACTACCGCGCGCGCGGGGGCGACACCGAGCGCGCACCCGAGGCGCCCCGAGCACACAGGCCACGGTGCAACCCGGGCGTTGTGCGCGCACCCCGGTGCGCCCGAGGTGCTGCGCGCGCACCCAGGTGAAATCGGTGTGCACCTCGGCCAGTGCGCGCTCGGTCGAGTCGCGCACGTTGGCCAAGGTGCACGGTGATGTTTCTTACTCTAAGGTTCCGCACCAGACGCCCGGGACAGGTGAGCGAAGCTGGGCGGGGCCGGGTGCGCGGCCGGGGCAGGTGCACGCAGCTGGAGAGAGCTTTGGAGCACACTTCGGAGCGCACCAATGATGCGCTCCATTCAAAAGTTTCCTGAAAAGGCAAAAAAAGTTGAGATTATAGAATTTCCCACTTGAGAGATTGTAAAAAAAAAAAATTTAAAATGAAGGAAACGCGGGTGCCAAGGTGTGCGCAGCCCAGCCAAGGTGTGCGCACCAAGGCGCCCACCCTGGCGAAGGTGCACGCAAGGTGCGCACCCGAGGCAAACCGGACAATTAACCCAACTTTCGACTTCGCGCGCACCTTGGAGCGCACTTCGGAGCGCTCCTTGGTGCGCACCAATCTTGGGCACCTCGGAGTGCACCATGGCGCCCACCAAGGTGCGCACCCGGGGCAAACCGAGCTCCGACTTCGTGCGCACCTTGGAGCGCACGAAAGGTGCGCACCATGGCGCCCACCAAGGTGCGCAGCCCAGCCAAGGCGTGCGCATCAAGGTGCGCACCCTGGCGAAGGTGCGCACCCGGGGCAAACCGAGCTCCGACTTCGTGCGCACCTTGGAGCGCACAAAAGGTGCGCAACCCAGCCAAGGTGTGCGCACCCCGGTCAAACCGAGCTCCGAATCGTGCGCACCAGAGGTGCACGCCATCGTGCGCACCTTGGAGCACACTTCGGAGCCCTCCTTGGTGCGCGCCGATGTTGCGCACCTCGGAGCGCACCCGGGGAAAACAATGCAATTAACCCGACTTTCGACTTCGTGGGCACCTCGGAGCGCTCTCGGGTTCGCACCTCGGAGCACACCGAGGTGCGCACCTTTGATGCGCTGCCTTCACCAATTTCCAGAAAAGGCAAGAAAACATTGAGAAGGTGTGCGCACCGAGGTGCCCACCCTGGCGAAGGTGCACGCGAGGTGCGCACCCGGGGCAAACCGGGCTCCGACTTCGTGCACGCCGCACCTTGGAGCACACTTCGGAGCGCTCCTTGGTGCGCACCAGGGCGCGCAACCCAGCCGAGGTGCCCACCCCGGCGAAGGTGCACGCGAGGTGCGCACCCGGGGCAAACCGGGCTCCGACTTCGTGCACGCCATGGTGCCCACCGCGGCGAAGGTGCACGCGAGGTGCGCACCCGGGGCAAACCGGGCTCCGACTTCGTGCACGCCGCACCTTGGAGCACACTTCGGAGCGCTCCTTGGTGCGCACCATGGTGCCCACCAGGGCGCGCAACCCCGCCGAAGGTGCACGCGAGGTGCGCACCCGGGGCAAACCGGGCTCCGACTTCGTGCACGCCGCACCTTGGAGCACACTTCGGAGCGCTCCTTGGTGCGCACCATGGTGCCCACCAGGGCGCGCAACCCCGCCGAAGGTGCACGCGAGGTGCGCACCCGGGGCAAACCGGGCTCCGACTTCGTGCACGCCATGGTGCGCACCGCGGCGAAGGTGCGCACCCGGGGCAAACCGGGCTCCGACTTCGTGCACGCCGCACCTTGGAGCACACTTCGGAGCGCTCCTTGGTGCGCACCAGGGCGCGCAACCCAGCCGAGGTGCCCACCCCGGCGAAGGTGCACGCGAGGTGCGTACCCGGGGCAAACCGGGCTCCGACTTCGTGCACGCCGCACCTTGGAGCACACTTCGGAGCGCTCCTTGGTGCGCACCATGGTGCCCACCAGGCCGCGCAACCCAGCCAAGGTGTGCGCACCAAGGTGCACGCGAGGTGCGCACCCGGGGCAAACCGGGGTCCGACTTCGTGCACGCCGCACCTTGGAGCACACATCGGGGCGCTCCCGGGTTCGCACCGGCGTTGCGCACCGTGGTGGGCACCTCGGAGCACACCAAGGTGGGCAGCGAGGTGCGCACCTTTGATGCGATGCCTTCACTAATTTCCATAAAAGGCAAAAAAAAAACGAGATTTTAAAATTTCCGTTTTGAAAGATAGTGAGAAAAAGGGAATGCTGGTGCCATCTTGAGCCCGCCCTGGTGCGCAGCCCAGCCAAGGTGTGCGCACCAAGGTGCCCACCCTGGCGAAGGTGCGCGCCCGGGCAATTAACCCAACTTCCAACTTCGCGCGCGCCAGGGTGGGAGCGCACCCAACAACCGGGCCTGGGAAGAGCCAATGCGAGAAACCCCACCAAACGCTCTGACAAAAAAAGAGGGGGCGCTCCAGTAACCCCGCTTCGGAGCGCACCCTGGGCAAACCCAGCCAAGGTGCCCACCCCGGCCAAGGTGCAGGCGAGGTGCGCACCCGGGGCAAACCGGGCTCCGACAACGTGCACGCCGCACCTTGGAGCACACTTCGTAGCGCTCCCGGGTGCGCACCTCAGAGCACACCAAGGTGGGCAGCGAGGTGCGCACCTTTGATGCGCTGCCTTCACTAATTTCCAGAAAAGGCAAAAAAAAAAGGAGATTTTAAAATTTCCGTTTTGAAAGATAGTGAAAAAAACGGAACGCGCGTGCCATCTTGAGCCCGCCCTGGTGCGCAGCCCAGGTAAGGTGCCCACCCTGGCAAAGGTGCGCACCCGGGCAATTAACCCTACTTCCGACTTCGTGCGCGCCAGGGTGGCAACCGGGCCTCGGAAGAGCCAATGCGAGAAACCCCACCAAACGCTCCGACAAAAAAAGAGGCGGCGCTCCAATAACCCCGCTTCGGAGCGCAGCCGGGGCAAACCCAGCCAAGGTGCCCACCCCGACGAAGGTGCACGCGAGGTGCGCACCCGGGGCAAACCGGGCTCCGACAACGTGCACGCAGCACCTTGGAGCACACTTCGAAGCACTCCCGGGTGCCCACCGGCGTTGCGCACCGTGGTGGGCAGCGAGGTGCGCACCTTTGATGCGCTGCCTTCACTAATTTCCAGAAAAAGGCAAAAAAAAATGAGATTTTAAAATTTCCGTTTTGAAAGATAGTGAAAAAAAAGGAACGCGGGTGCCATCTTGAGCCCGCCCTGGTGCGCAGCCCAGGCAAGGCATGCGCACCAAGGTGCCCACCCGAGGTGCACACCCGGGGCAAACCGGGCTCCGACTTCGTGCAGGCCGCACCTTGGAGCACACTTCGGAGCGCTCCTTGGTGCGCACCATGGTGCCCACCAGGGCGCGCAACCCAGCCAAGGTCTGCACACTAAGGTGCCCACCCCGGCGAAGGTGCACGCGAGGTGCGCACCCGGGGCAAACCGGGCTCCGACTTCGTGCACGCCATGGTGCCCACCGCGGCGAAGGTGCACGCGAGGTGCGCACCCGGGGCAAACCGGGCTCCGACTTCGTGCACGCCGCACCTTGGAGCACACTTCGGAGCGCTCCTTGGTGCGCACCATGGTGCCCACCAGGGCGCGCAACCCAGCCAAGGTGTGCGCACCAAGGTGCACGCGAGGTGCGCACCCGGGGCAAACCGGGGTCCGACTTCGTGCACGCCGCACCTTGGAGCACACATCGGAGCGCTCCCAGGTTCGCACCAGCGTTGCGCACCTTTGATGCGCTGCCTTCACTAATTTCCAGAAAAGGCAAAAAAAAACGATATTTTAAAATTTCCGTTCTGAAAGATAGTGAAAAAAACGGAACGCGGGTGCCATCTTGAGCCCTTCCTGGTGCGCAGCCCAGGCAAGTTGTGCGCACCAAGGTGCCCACCCTGGCGGAGGTGCGCGCCCGGGGCAAACCGGGCTCCGACTTCGTGCACTGCATGGTGCCCACCAAGGCGCGCAACCCAGCCAAGGTGCCCACCGCAGCGAAGGTGCACGCGAGGTGCACACCCGGGGCAAACCGGGCTCCGACTTCGTGCACGCCGCACCTTGGAGCACACTTCAGAGCGCTCCTTGGTGCGCACCAGGGCGCGCAACCCAGCCGAGGTGCCCACCCCGGCGAAGGTGCACGCGAGGTGCGCACCCGGGGCAAACCGGGCTCCGACTTCGTGCACGCCATGGTGCCCACCGCGGCGAAGGTGCGCACCCGGGGCAAACCGGGCTCCGACTTCGTGCACGCCGCACCTTGGAGCACACTTCGGAGCGCTCCTTGGTGCGCACCATGGTGCCCACCAGGCCGCGCAACCCAGCCAAGGTGTGCGCACCAAGGTGCACGCGAGGTGCGCACCCGGGGCAAACCGGGGTCCGACTTCGTGCACGCCGCACCTTGGAGCACACATCGGGGCGCTCCCGGGTTCGCACCGGCGTTGCGCACCGTGGTGGGCACCTCGGAGCACACCAAGGTGGGCAGCGAGGTGCGCACCTTTGATGCGATGCCTTCACTAATTTCCATAAAAGGCAAAAAAAAAACGAGATTTTAAAATTTCCGTTTTGAAAGATAGTGAGAAAAAGGGAATGCTGGTGCCATCTTGAGCCCGCCCTGGTGCGCAGCCCAGCCAAGGTTTGCGCACCAAGGTGCCCACCCTGGCGAAGGTGCGCGCCCGGGCAATTAACCCAACTTCCAACTTCGCGCGCGCCAGGGTGGGAGCGCACCCAACAACCGGGCCTGGGAAGAGCCAATGCGAGAAACCCCACCAAACTCTCTGACAAAAAAAGAGGGGGCGCTCCAGTAACCCCGCTTCGGAGCGCACCCTGGGCAAACCCAGCCAAGGTGCCCACCCCGGCCAAGGTGCAGGCGAGGTGCGCACCCGGGGCAAACCGGGCTCCGACAACGTGCACGCCGCACCTTGGAGCACACTTCGTAGCGCTCCCGGGTGCGCACCTCAGAGCACACCAAGGTGGGCAGCGAGGTGCGCACCTTTGATGCGCTGCCTTCACTAATTTCCAGAAAAGGCAAAAAAAAAAGGAGATTTTAAAATTTCCGTTTTGAAAGATAGTGAAAAAAACGGAACGCGCGTGCCATCTTGAGCCCGCCCTGGTGCGCAGCCCAGGTAAGGTGCCACCCTGGCAAAGGTGCGCACCCGGGCAATTAACCCTACTTCCGACTTCGTGCGCGCCAGGGTGGCAACCGGGCCTCGGAAGAGCCAATGCGAGAAACCCCACCAAACGCTCCGACAAAAAAAGAGGCGGCGCTCCAATAACCCCGCTTCGGAGCGCAGCCGGGGCAAACCAAGCCAAGGTGCCCACCCCGACGAAGGTGCACGCGAGGTGCGCACCCGGGGCAAACCGGGCTCCGACAACGTGCACGCAGCACCTTGGAGCACACTTCGAAGCACTCCCGGGTGCCCACCGGCGTTGCGCACCGTGGTGGGCAGCGAGGTGCGCACCTTTGATGCGCTGCCTTCACTAATTTCCAGAAAAAGGCAAAAAAAAATGAGATTTTAAAATTTCCGTTTTGAAAGATAGTGAAAAAAAAGGAACGCGGGTGCCATCTTGAGCCCGCCCTGGTGCGCAGCCCAGGCAAGGCATGCGCACCAAGGTGCCCACCCGAGGTGCACACCCGGGGCAAACCGGGCTCCGACTTCGTGCAGGCCGCACCTTGGAGCACACTTCGGAGCGCTCCTTGGTGCGCACCATGGTGCCCACCAGGGCGCACCCGAGGCAAACCGGGCTCCGACTTCGTGCACGCCGCACCTTGGAGCACACATCGGAGCGCTCCCAGGTTCGCACCAGCGTTGCGCACCTTTGATGCGCTGCCTTCACTAATTTCCAGAAAAGGCAAAAAAAAACGATATTTTAAAATTTCCGTTCTGAAAGATAGTGAAAAAAACGGAACGCGGGTGCCATCTTGAGCCCTTCCTGATGCGCAGCCCAGGCAAGTTGTGCGCACCAAGGTGCCCACCCTGGCGGAGGTGCGCGCCCGGGGCAAACCGGGCTCCGACTTCGTGCACTGCATGGTGCCCACCAAGGCGCGCAACCCAGCCAAGGTGCCCACCGCAGCGAAGGTGCACGCGAGGTGCGCACCCGAGGTGCACACCCGGGGCAAACCGGGCTCCGACTTCGTGCACGCCGCACCTTGGAGCACACTTCAGAGCGCTCCTTGGTACGCACCAGGGCGCGCAACCCAGCCAAGGTGCTCACCCCGGCGAAGGTGCACGCGAGGTGCGCACCCGGGGCAAACCGGGCTCGGACTTCGTGCACGCCGCACCTTGGAGCACACATCGGAGCGCTCCCGGGTTCGCACCAGCATTGCGCACCTTTGATGCGCTGCCTTCACTAATTTCCAGAAAAGGCAAAAAAAAGAAAAAAATGAGATTTTAAAATTTCCGTTTTGAAAGATAGTGAAAAAAACGGAACGCGGGTGCCATCTTGAGCCCGCCCTGGTGTGCAGCCCAGGCAAGTTGTGCGCACCAAGGCACCCACCCTGGCCAAGGTGGGTCACGGGGTGGGTCCTAGGGTGGGTAACGGGGTGGGTACTAAGGTGCGTGCCAAGGTGGGTCATAGGGTGGGTGCCAAGGTGGGCACCAGGGTGGTGTGTGCACCAACCCTAGCCAGGGTAGGTCACGGGGTGGTTGTCGGGGTGGGCGTCAAGGAGCCAAGGTGGGTGGCAAGTAGCCAAGTTGCGTGCCAAGGTGGGTGTCGGGGTGGGTGCCAAGGATCCAAGGTGGGTGCCAAGGAACCAAGGTGGGTGTCTGGGTGGGTGCCGAGGTGGGAGCCAGGGTGGGTCCCAAGGTGAGTGCAAAGGTGGGTGCCAGGGTCAAGGTGAGTGCCAATGTGGGTTCCAAGGTGCCAGGGTCAGGGTGAGTGCCAATGTGGGTTCAAAGGTGCTAAGTTGGGTGCGAGGTTGGGTGCGAGGGTGGGTGGGTGCCAAGGTGTGCTAGGTGGAAGCCCGGGTGGGTCGGCATCCCATGGGTGTCGAGTTGGGTGCCTGATGGGTGCTTCTTGTCAAGTTTTAGTCGTCGGGACTCATTTCGAGCCTTAGAGGTCGTTTCTTGTCCGGTTGCCCTGTCTTCGACCTGGGAACCCAATTTTGGTCCTCGGGTCCCATTTTTTTTTGTCTCGCATCCCACTTTTGGCCTGTGGCCTTTTCGGGGTCGATTCTCGTTTTGGGCATCAGAGCATGTTTCTTCTCCTAAAACCCAATATTTGTTTATTAAGTCTCGGAACACATTTTTGTTCTCGTGGACCCATCATGGGTCTTGGAACGCATTTGTGGTCCTTGGGTCCCATTTTGCATCCCGAAACTTGTGTTTTGGTGCTTGATCCCTATTTTGGGTGCCCACCTTGCACCAAGTGCGCACCCGGGGCAAACCGAGCGCCTTGGTGCACCGGGGCAAGATCGAGCGTGCACCCGAGGCGCCCCGAACATGCACCAAGGTGCACTCGGCCCACATGTGAGCGCAGGTCGTTGCGCCCGAGGTGGTGTGTGGGCACCGCGTTGCAGACGGGACACTGCACGCACACGACGCCCCCTCCAGGTGCACGCACGTAGGCCGGGCCGGGTGCACACCCGACGCCCTAGCAAGGTGCGCGCACCCGGGCAGGGCTCACACTTGGCGAACGGGGCGCACTTCGCGAGGGAGGGTGTGCACCTCGACGGGGGTGGGTGGCCGGGGTGGATTCGCACGTGGGTCGCGGTTTGCTAAGTACACACTGCGACAAGCTCATAACGGGTGCGATCATACCAGCGTTAGTGCACCGGATCCCATCAGAACTCCGCAGTTAAGCGCGCTTGGGCCGGAGTAGTACTGGGATGGGTGACCTCCCGGGAAGTCCCGGTGTTGCACCCTTTTTTAGTTTTTCGCCGGGCGTCGCAATGCTATTTGAATAAACCTTTTGCCCGTTTGCGTTCTCGTCGGGGCCGGGCCGGGCCGGGGTGCGCTGCCCGCACTACCGCGCGCGCGGGGGCGACACCGAGCGCGCACCCGAGGCGCCCCGAGCACACAGGCCACGGTGCAACCCGGGCGTTGTGCGCGCACCCCGGTGCGCCCGAGGTGCTGCGCGCGCACCCAGGTGAAATCGGTGTGCACCTCGGCCAGTGCGCGCTCGGTCGAGTCGCGCACGTTGGCCAAGGTGCACGGTGATGTTTCTTACTCTAAGGTTCCGCACCAGACGCCCGGGACAGGTGAGCGAAGCTGGGCGGGGCCGGGTGCGCGGCCGGGGCAGGTGCACGCAGCTGGAGAGAGCTTTGGAGCACACTTCGGAGCGCACCAATGATGCGCTCCATTCAAAAGTTTCCTGAAAAGGCAAAAAAAGTTGAGATTATAGAATTTCCCACTTGAGAGATTGTAAAAAAAAAAAATTTAAAATGAAGGAAACGCGGGTGCCAAGGTGTGCGCAGCCCAGCCAAGGTGTGCGCACCAAGGCGCCCACCCTGGCGAAGGTGCACGCAAGGTGCGCACCCGAGGCAAACCGGACAATTAACCCAACTTTCGACTTCGCGCGCACCTTGGAGCGCACTTCGGAGCGCTCCTTGGTGCGCACCAATCTTGGGCACCTCGGAGTGCACCATGGCGCCCACCAAGGTGCGCACCCGGGGCAAACCGAGCTCCGACTTCGTGCGCACCTTGGAGCGCACGAAAGGTGCGCACCATGGCGCCCACCAAGGTGCGCAGCCCAGCCAAGGCGTGCGCATCAAGGTGCGCACCCTGGCGAAGGTGCGCACCCGGGGCAAACCGAGCTCCGACTTCGTGCGCACCTTGGAGCGCACAAAAGGTGCGCAACCCAGCCAAGGTGTGCGCACCCCGGTCAAACCGAGCTCCGAATCGTGCGCACCAGAGGTGCACGCCATCGTGCGCACCTTGGAGCACACTTCGGAGCCCTCCTTGGTGCGCGCCGATGTTGCGCACCTCGGAGCGCACCCGGGGAAAACAATGCAATTAACCCGACTTTCGACTTCGTGGGCACCTCGGAGCGCTCTCGGGTTCGCACCTCGGAGCACACCGAGGTGCGCACCTTTGATGCGCTGCCTTCACCAATTTCCAGAAAAGGCAAGAAAACATTGAGAAGGTGTGCGCACCGAGGTGCCCACCCTGGCGAAGGTGCACGCGAGGTGCGCACCCGGGGCAAACCGGGCTCCGACTTCGTGCACGCCGCACCTTGGAGCACACTTCGGAGCGCTCCTTGGTGCGCACCAGGGCGCGCAACCCAGCCGAGGTGCCCACCCCGGCGAAGGTGCACGCGAGGTGCGCACCCGGGGCAAACCGGGCTCCGACTTCGTGCACGCCATGGTGCCCACCGCGGCGAAGGTGCACGCGAGGTGCGCACCCGGGGCAAACCGGGCTCCGACTTCGTGCACGCCGCACCTTGGAGCACACTTCGGAGCGCTCCTTGGTGCGCACCATGGTGCCCACCAGGGCGCGCAACCCCGCCGAAGGTGCACGCGAGGTGCGCACCCGGGGCAAACCGGGCTCCGACTTCGTGCACGCCGCACCTTGGAGCACACTTCGGAGCGCTCCTTGGTGCGCACCATGGTGCCCACCAGGGCGCGCAACCCCGCCGAAGGTGCACGCGAGGTGCGCACCCGGGGCAAACCGGGCTCCGACTTCGTGCACGCCATGGTGCGCACCGCGGCGAAGGTGCGCACCCGGGGCAAACCGGGCTCCGACTTCGTGCACGCCGCACCTTGGAGCACACTTCGGAGCGCTCCTTGGTGCGCACCAGGGCGCGCAACCCAGCCGAGGTGCCCACCCCGGCGAAGGTGCACGCGAGGTGCGTACCCGGGGCAAACCGGGCTCCGACTTCGTGCACGCCGCACCTTGGAGCACACTTCGGAGCGCTCCTTGGTGCGCACCATGGTGCCCACCAGGCCGCGCAACCCAGCCAAGGTGTGCGCACCAAGGTGCACGCGAGGTGCGCACCCGGGGCAAACCGGGGTCCGACTTCGTGCACGCCGCACCTTGGAGCACACATCGGGGCGCTCCCGGGTTCGCACCGGCGTTGCGCACCGTGGTGGGCACCTCGGAGCACACCAAGGTGGGCAGCGAGGTGCGCACCTTTGATGCGATGCCTTCACTAATTTCCATAAAAGGCAAAAAAAAAACGAGATTTTAAAATTTCCGTTTTGAAAGATAGTGAGAAAAAGGGAATGCTGGTGCCATCTTGAGCCCGCCCTGGTGCGCAGCCCAGCCAAGGTGTGCGCACCAAGGTGCCCACCCTGGCGAAGGTGCGCGCCCGGGCAATTAACCCAACTTCCAACTTCGCGCGCGCCAGGGTGGGAGCGCACCCAACAACCGGGCCTGGGAAGAGCCAATGCGAGAAACCCCACCAAACGCTCTGACAAAAAAAGAGGGGGCGCTCCAGTAACCCCGCTTCGGAGCGCACCCTGGGCAAACCCAGCCAAGGTGCCCACCCCGGCCAAGGTGCAGGCGAGGTGCGCACCCGGGGCAAACCGGGCTCCGACAACGTGCACGCCGCACCTTGGAGCACACTTCGTAGCGCTCCCGGGTGCGCACCTCAGAGCACACCAAGGTGGGCAGCGAGGTGCGCACCTTTGATGCGCTGCCTTCACTAATTTCCAGAAAAGGCAAAAAAAAAAGGAGATTTTAAAATTTCCGTTTTGAAAGATAGTGAAAAAAACGGAACGCGCGTGCCATCTTGAGCCCGCCCTGGTGCGCAGCCCAGGTAAGGTGCCCACCCTGGCAAAGGTGCGCACCCGGGCAATTAACCCTACTTCCGACTTCGTGCGCGCCAGGGTGGCAACCGGGCCTCGGAAGAGCCAATGCGAGAAACCCCACCAAACGCTCCGACAAAAAAAGAGGCGGCGCTCCAATAACCCCGCTTCGGAGCGCAGCCGGGGCAAACCCAGCCAAGGTGCCCACCCCGACGAAGGTGCACGCGAGGTGCGCACCCGGGGCAAACCGGGCTCCGACAACGTGCACGCAGCACCTTGGAGCACACTTCGAAGCACTCCCGGGTGCCCACCGGCGTTGCGCACCGTGGTGGGCAGCGAGGTGCGCACCTTTGATGCGCTGCCTTCACTAATTTCCAGAAAAAGGCAAAAAAAAATGAGATTTTAAAATTTCCGTTTTGAAAGATAGTGAAAAAAAAGGAACGCGGGTGCCATCTTGAGCCCGCCCTGGTGCGCAGCCCAGGCAAGGCATGCGCACCAAGGTGCCCACCCGAGGTGCACACCCGGGGCAAACCGGGCTCCGACTTCGTGCAGGCCGCACCTTGGAGCACACTTCGGAGCGCTCCTTGGTGCGCACCATGGTGCCCACCAGGGCGCGCAACCCAGCCAAGGTCTGCACACTAAGGTGCCCACCCCGGCGAAGGTGCACGCGAGGTGCGCACCCGGGGCAAACCGGGCTCCGACTTCGTGCACGCCATGGTGCCCACCGCGGCGAAGGTGCACGCGAGGTGCGCACCCGGGGCAAACCGGGCTCCGACTTCGTGCACGCCGCACCTTGGAGCACACTTCGGAGCGCTCCTTGGTGCGCACCATGGTGCCCACCAGGGCGCGCAACCCAGCCAAGGTGTGCGCACCAAGGTGCACGCGAGGTGCGCACCCGGGGCAAACCGGGGTCCGACTTCGTGCACGCCGCACCTTGGAGCACACATCGGAGCGCTCCCAGGTTCGCACCAGCGTTGCGCACCTTTGATGCGCTGCCTTCACTAATTTCCAGAAAAGGCAAAAAAAAACGATATTTTAAAATTTCCGTTCTGAAAGATAGTGAAAAAAACGGAACGCGGGTGCCATCTTGAGCCCTTCCTGGTGCGCAGCCCAGGCAAGTTGTGCGCACCAAGGTGCCCACCCTGGCGGAGGTGCGCGCCCGGGGCAAACCGGGCTCCGACTTCGTGCACTGCATGGTGCCCACCAAGGCGCGCAACCCAGCCAAGGTGCCCACCGCAGCGAAGGTGCACGCGAGGTGCACACCCGGGGCAAACCGGGCTCCGACTTCGTGCACGCCGCACCTTGGAGCACACTTCAGAGCGCTCCTTGGTGCGCACCAGGGCGCGCAACCCAGCCGAGGTGCCCACCCCGGCGAAGGTGCACGCGAGGTGCGCACCCGGGGCAAACCGGGCTCCGACTTCGTGCACGCCATGGTGCCCACCGCGGCGAAGGTGCGCACCCGGGGCAAACCGGGCTCCGACTTCGTGCACGCCGCACCTTGGAGCACACTTCGGAGCGCTCCTTGGTGCGCACCATGGTGCCCACCAGGCCGCGCAACCCAGCCAAGGTGTGCGCACCAAGGTGCACGCGAGGTGCGCACCCGGGGCAAACCGGGGTCCGACTTCGTGCACGCCGCACCTTGGAGCACACATCGGGGCGCTCCCGGGTTCGCACCGGCGTTGCGCACCGTGGTGGGCACCTCGGAGCACACCAAGGTGGGCAGCGAGGTGCGCACCTTTGATGCGATGCCTTCACTAATTTCCATAAAAGGCAAAAAAAAAACGAGATTTTAAAATTTCCGTTTTGAAAGATAGTGAGAAAAAGGGAATGCTGGTGCCATCTTGAGCCCGCCCTGGTGCGCAGCCCAGCCAAGGTTTGCGCACCAAGGTGCCCACCCTGGCGAAGGTGCGCGCCCGGGCAATTAACCCAACTTCCAACTTCGCGCGCGCCAGGGTGGGAGCGCACCCAACAACCGGGCCTGGGAAGAGCCAATGCGAGAAACCCCACCAAACTCTCTGACAAAAAAAGAGGGGGCGCTCCAGTAACCCCGCTTCGGAGCGCACCCTGGGCAAACCCAGCCAAGGTGCCCACCCCGGCCAAGGTGCAGGCGAGGTGCGCACCCGGGGCAAACCGGGCTCCGACAACGTGCACGCCGCACCTTGGAGCACACTTCGTAGCGCTCCCGGGTGCGCACCTCAGAGCACACCAAGGTGGGCAGCGAGGTGCGCACCTTTGATGCGCTGCCTTCACTAATTTCCAGAAAAGGCAAAAAAAAAAGGAGATTTTAAAATTTCCGTTTTGAAAGATAGTGAAAAAAACGGAACGCGCGTGCCATCTTGAGCCCGCCCTGGTGCGCAGCCCAGGTAAGGTGCCACCCTGGCAAAGGTGCGCACCCGGGCAATTAACCCTACTTCCGACTTCGTGCGCGCCAGGGTGGCAACCGGGCCTCGGAAGAGCCAATGCGAGAAACCCCACCAAACGCTCCGACAAAAAAAGAGGCGGCGCTCCAATAACCCCGCTTCGGAGCGCAGCCGGGGCAAACCAAGCCAAGGTGCCCACCCCGACGAAGGTGCACGCGAGGTGCGCACCCGGGGCAAACCGGGCTCCGACAACGTGCACGCAGCACCTTGGAGCACACTTCGAAGCACTCCCGGGTGCCCACCGGCGTTGCGCACCGTGGTGGGCAGCGAGGTGCGCACCTTTGATGCGCTGCCTTCACTAATTTCCAGAAAAAGGCAAAAAAAAATGAGATTTTAAAATTTCCGTTTTGAAAGATAGTGAAAAAAAAGGAACGCGGGTGCCATCTTGAGCCCGCCCTGGTGCGCAGCCCAGGCAAGGCATGCGCACCAAGGTGCCCACCCGAGGTGCACACCCGGGGCAAACCGGGCTCCGACTTCGTGCAGGCCGCACCTTGGAGCACACTTCGGAGCGCTCCTTGGTGCGCACCATGGTGCCCACCAGGGCGCACCCGAGGCAAACCGGGCTCCGACTTCGTGCACGCCGCACCTTGGAGCACACATCGGAGCGCTCCCAGGTTCGCACCAGCGTTGCGCACCTTTGATGCGCTGCCTTCACTAATTTCCAGAAAAGGCAAAAAAAAACGATATTTTAAAATTTCCGTTCTGAAAGATAGTGAAAAAAACGGAACGCGGGTGCCATCTTGAGCCCTTCCTGATGCGCAGCCCAGGCAAGTTGTGCGCACCAAGGTGCCCACCCTGGCGGAGGTGCGCGCCCGGGGCAAACCGGGCTCCGACTTCGTGCACTGCATGGTGCCCACCAAGGCGCGCAACCCAGCCAAGGTGCCCACCGCAGCGAAGGTGCACGCGAGGTGCGCACCCGAGGTGCACACCCGGGGCAAACCGGGCTCCGACTTCGTGCACGCCGCACCTTGGAGCACACTTCAGAGCGCTCCTTGGTACGCACCAGGGCGCGCAACCCAGCCAAGGTGCTCACCCCGGCGAAGGTGCACGCGAGGTGCGCACCCGGGGCAAACCGGGCTCGGACTTCGTGCACGCCGCACCTTGGAGCACACATCGGAGCGCTCCCGGGTTCGCACCAGCATTGCGCACCTTTGATGCGCTGCCTTCACTAATTTCCAGAAAAGGCAAAAAAAAGAAAAAAATGAGATTTTAAAATTTCCGTTTTGAAAGATAGTGAAAAAAACGGAACGCGGGTGCCATCTTGAGCCCGCCCTGGTGTGCAGCCCAGGCAAGTTGTGCGCACCAAGGCACCCACCCTGGCCAAGGTGGGTCACGGGGTGGGTCCTAGGGTGGGTAACGGGGTGGGTACTAAGGTGCGTGCCAAGGTGGGTCATAGGGTGGGTGCCAAGGTGGGCACCAGGGTGGGTGTGCACCAACCCTAGCCAGGGTAGGTCACGGGGTGGTTGTCGGGGTGGGCGTCAAGGAGCCAAGGTGGGTGGCAAGTAGCCAAGTTGCGTGCCAAGGTGGGTGTCGGGGTGGGTGCCAAGGATCCAAGGTGGGTGCCAAGGAACCAAGGTGGGTGTCTGGGTGGGTGCCGAGGTGGGAGCCAGGGTGGGTCCCAAGGTGAGTGCAAAGGTGGGTGCCAGGGTCAAGGTGAGTGCCAATGTGGGTTCCAAGGTGCCAGGGTCAGGGTGAGTGCCAATGTGGGTTCAAAGGTGCTAAGTTGGGTGCGAGGTTGGGTGCGAGGGTGGGTGGGTGCCAAGGTGTGCTAGGTGGAAGCCCGGGTGGGTCGGCATCCCATGGGTGTCGAGTTGGGTGCCTGATGGGTGCTTCTTGTCAAGTTTTAGTCGTCGGGACTCATTTCGAGCCTTAGAGGTCGTTTCTTGTCCGGTTGCCCTGTCTTCGACCTGGGAACCCAATTTTGGTCCTCGGGTCCCATTTTTTTTTGTCTCGCATCCCACTTTTGGCCTGTGGCCTTTTCGGGGTCGATTCTCGTTTTGGGCATCAGAGCATGTTTCTTCTCCTAAAACCCAATATTTGTTTATTAAGTCTCGGAACACATTTTTGTTCTCGTGGACCCATCATGGGTCTTGGAACGCATTTGTGGTCCTTGGGTCCCATTTTGCATCCCGAAACTTGTGTTTTGGTGCTTGATCCCTATTTTGGGTGCCCACCTTGCACCAAGTGCGCACCCGGGGCAAACCGAGCGCCTTGGTGCACCGGGGCAAGATCGAGCGTGCACCCGAGGCGCCCCGAACATGCACCAAGGTGCACTCGGCCCACATGTGAGCGCAGGTCGTTGCGCCCGAGGTGGTGTGTGGGCACCGCGTTGCAGACGGGACACTGCACGCACACGACGCCCCCTCCAGGTGCACGCACGTAGGCCGGGCCGGGTGCACACCCGACGCCCTAGCAAGGTGCGCGCACCCGGGCAGGGCTCACACTTGGCGAACGGGGCGCACTTCGCGAGGGAGGGTGTGCACCTCGACGGGGGTGGGTGGCCGGGGTGGATTCGCACGTGGGTCGCGGTTTGCTAAGTACACACTGCGACAAGCTCATAACGGGTGCGATCATACCAGCGTTAGTGCACCGGATCCCATCAGAACTCCGCAGTTAAGCGCGCTTGGGCCGGAGTAGTACTGGGATGGGTGACCTCCCGGGAAGTCCCGGTGTTGCACCCTTTTTTAGTTTTTCGCCGGGCGTCGCAATGCTATTTGAATAAACCTTTTGCCCGTTTGCGTTCTCGTCGGGGCCGGGCCGGGCCGGGGTGCGCTGCCCGCACTACCGCGCGCGCGGGGGCGACACCGAGCGCGCACCCGAGGCGCCCCGAGCACACAGGCCACGGTGCAACCCGGGCGTTGTGCGCGCACCCCGGTGCGCCCGAGGTGCTGCGCGCGCACCCAGGTGAAATCGGTGTGCACCTCGGCCAGTGCGCGCTCGGTCGAGTCGCGCACGTTGGCCAAGGTGCACGGTGATGTTTCTTACTCTAAGGTTCCGCACCAGACGCCCGGGACAGGTGAGCGAAGCTGGGCGGGGCCGGGTGCGCGGCCGGGGCAGGTGCACGCAGCTGGAGAGAGCTTTGGAGCACACTTCGGAGCGCACCAATGATGCGCTCCATTCAAAAGTTTCCTGAAAAGGCAAAAAAAGTTGAGATTATAGAATTTCCCACTTGAGAGATTGTAAAAAAAAAAAATTTAAAATGAAGGAAACGCGGGTGCCAAGGTGTGCGCAGCCCAGCCAAGGTGTGCGCACCAAGGCGCCCACCCTGGCGAAGGTGCACGCAAGGTGCGCACCCGAGGCAAACCGGACAATTAACCCAACTTTCGACTTCGCGCGCACCTTGGAGCGCACTTCGGAGCGCTCCTTGGTGCGCACCAATCTTGGGCACCTCGGAGTGCACCATGGCGCCCACCAAGGTGCGCACCCGGGGCAAACCGAGCTCCGACTTCGTGCGCACCTTGGAGCGCACGAAAGGTGCGCACCATGGCGCCCACCAAGGTGCGCAGCCCAGCCAAGGCGTGCGCATCAAGGTGCGCACCCTGGCGAAGGTGCGCACCCGGGGCAAACCGAGCTCCGACTTCGTGCGCACCTTGGAGCGCACAAAAGGTGCGCAACCCAGCCAAGGTGTGCGCACCCCGGTCAAACCGAGCTCCGAATCGTGCGCACCAGAGGTGCACGCCATCGTGCGCACCTTGGAGCACACTTCGGAGCCCTCCTTGGTGCGCGCCGATGTTGCGCACCTCGGAGCGCACCCGGGGAAAACAATGCAATTAACCCGACTTTCGACTTCGTGGGCACCTCGGAGCGCTCTCGGGTTCGCACCTCGGAGCACACCGAGGTGCGCACCTTTGATGCGCTGCCTTCACCAATTTCCAGAAAAGGCAAGAAAACATTGAGAAGGTGTGCGCACCGAGGTGCCCACCCTGGCGAAGGTGCACGCGAGGTGCGCACCCGGGGCAAACCGGGCTCCGACTTCGTGCACGCCGCACCTTGGAGCACACTTCGGAGCGCTCCTTGGTGCGCACCAGGGCGCGCAACCCAGCCGAGGTGCCCACCCCGGCGAAGGTGCACGCGAGGTGCGCACCCGGGGCAAACCGGGCTCCGACTTCGTGCACGCCATGGTGCCCACCGCGGCGAAGGTGCACGCGAGGTGCGCACCCGGGGCAAACCGGGCTCCGACTTCGTGCACGCCGCACCTTGGAGCACACTTCGGAGCGCTCCTTGGTGCGCACCATGGTGCCCACCAGGGCGCGCAACCCCGCCGAAGGTGCACGCGAGGTGCGCACCCGGGGCAAACCGGGCTCCGACTTCGTGCACGCCGCACCTTGGAGCACACTTCGGAGCGCTCCTTGGTGCGCACCATGGTGCCCACCAGGGCGCGCAACCCCGCCGAAGGTGCACGCGAGGTGCGCACCCGGGGCAAACCGGGCTCCGACTTCGTGCACGCCATGGTGCGCACCGCGGCGAAGGTGCGCACCCGGGGCAAACCGGGCTCCGACTTCGTGCACGCCGCACCTTGGAGCACACTTCGGAGCGCTCCTTGGTGCGCACCAGGGCGCGCAACCCAGCCGAGGTGCCCACCCCGGCGAAGGTGCACGCGAGGTGCGTACCCGGGGCAAACCGGGCTCCGACTTCGTGCACGCCGCACCTTGGAGCACACTTCGGAGCGCTCCTTGGTGCGCACCATGGTGCCCACCAGGCCGCGCAACCCAGCCAAGGTGTGCGCACCAAGGTGCACGCGAGGTGCGCACCCGGGGCAAACCGGGGTCCGACTTCGTGCACGCCGCACCTTGGAGCACACATCGGGGCGCTCCCGGGTTCGCACCGGCGTTGCGCACCGTGGTGGGCACCTCGGAGCACACCAAGGTGGGCAGCGAGGTGCGCACCTTTGATGCGATGCCTTCACTAATTTCCATAAAAGGCAAAAAAAAAACGAGATTTTAAAATTTCCGTTTTGAAAGATAGTGAGAAAAAGGGAATGCTGGTGCCATCTTGAGCCCGCCCTGGTGCGCAGCCCAGCCAAGGTGTGCGCACCAAGGTGCCCACCCTGGCGAAGGTGCGCGCCCGGGCAATTAACCCAACTTCCAACTTCGCGCGCGCCAGGGTGGGAGCGCACCCAACAACCGGGCCTGGGAAGAGCCAATGCGAGAAACCCCACCAAACGCTCTGACAAAAAAAGAGGGGGCGCTCCAGTAACCCCGCTTCGGAGCGCACCCTGGGCAAACCCAGCCAAGGTGCCCACCCCGGCCAAGGTGCAGGCGAGGTGCGCACCCGGGGCAAACCGGGCTCCGACAACGTGCACGCCGCACCTTGGAGCACACTTCGTAGCGCTCCCGGGTGCGCACCTCAGAGCACACCAAGGTGGGCAGCGAGGTGCGCACCTTTGATGCGCTGCCTTCACTAATTTCCAGAAAAGGCAAAAAAAAAAGGAGATTTTAAAATTTCCGTTTTGAAAGATAGTGAAAAAAACGGAACGCGCGTGCCATCTTGAGCCCGCCCTGGTGCGCAGCCCAGGTAAGGTGCCCACCCTGGCAAAGGTGCGCACCCGGGCAATTAACCCTACTTCCGACTTCGTGCGCGCCAGGGTGGCAACCGGGCCTCGGAAGAGCCAATGCGAGAAACCCCACCAAACGCTCCGACAAAAAAAGAGGCGGCGCTCCAATAACCCCGCTTCGGAGCGCAGCCGGGGCAAACCCAGCCAAGGTGCCCACCCCGACGAAGGTGCACGCGAGGTGCGCACCCGGGGCAAACCGGGCTCCGACAACGTGCACGCAGCACCTTGGAGCACACTTCGAAGCACTCCCGGGTGCCCACCGGCGTTGCGCACCGTGGTGGGCAGCGAGGTGCGCACCTTTGATGCGCTGCCTTCACTAATTTCCAGAAAAAGGCAAAAAAAAATGAGATTTTAAAATTTCCGTTTTGAAAGATAGTGAAAAAAAAGGAACGCGGGTGCCATCTTGAGCCCGCCCTGGTGCGCAGCCCAGGCAAGGCATGCGCACCAAGGTGCCCACCCGAGGTGCACACCCGGGGCAAACCGGGCTCCGACTTCGTGCAGGCCGCACCTTGGAGCACACTTCGGAGCGCTCCTTGGTGCGCACCATGGTGCCCACCAGGGCGCGCAACCCAGCCAAGGTCTGCACACTAAGGTGCCCACCCCGGCGAAGGTGCACGCGAGGTGCGCACCCGGGGCAAACCGGGCTCCGACTTCGTGCACGCCATGGTGCCCACCGCGGCGAAGGTGCACGCGAGGTGCGCACCCGGGGCAAACCGGGCTCCGACTTCGTGCACGCCGCACCTTGGAGCACACTTCGGAGCGCTCCTTGGTGCGCACCATGGTGCCCACCAGGGCGCGCAACCCAGCCAAGGTGTGCGCACCAAGGTGCACGCGAGGTGCGCACCCGGGGCAAACCGGGGTCCGACTTCGTGCACGCCGCACCTTGGAGCACACATCGGAGCGCTCCCAGGTTCGCACCAGCGTTGCGCACCTTTGATGCGCTGCCTTCACTAATTTCCAGAAAAGGCAAAAAAAAACGATATTTTAAAATTTCCGTTCTGAAAGATAGTGAAAAAAACGGAACGCGGGTGCCATCTTGAGCCCTTCCTGGTGCGCAGCCCAGGCAAGTTGTGCGCACCAAGGTGCCCACCCTGGCGGAGGTGCGCGCCCGGGGCAAACCGGGCTCCGACTTCGTGCACTGCATGGTGCCCACCAAGGCGCGCAACCCAGCCAAGGTGCCCACCGCAGCGAAGGTGCACGCGAGGTGCACACCCGGGGCAAACCGGGCTCCGACTTCGTGCACGCCGCACCTTGGAGCACACTTCAGAGCGCTCCTTGGTGCGCACCAGGGCGCGCAACCCAGCCGAGGTGCCCACCCCGGCGAAGGTGCACGCGAGGTGCGCACCCGGGGCAAACCGGGCTCCGACTTCGTGCACGCCATGGTGCCCACCGCGGCGAAGGTGCGCACCCGGGGCAAACCGGGCTCCGACTTCGTGCACGCCGCACCTTGGAGCACACTTCGGAGCGCTCCTTGGTGCGCACCATGGTGCCCACCAGGCCGCGCAACCCAGCCAAGGTGTGCGCACCAAGGTGCACGCGAGGTGCGCACCCGGGGCAAACCGGGGTCCGACTTCGTGCACGCCGCACCTTGGAGCACACATCGGGGCGCTCCCGGGTTCGCACCGGCGTTGCGCACCGTGGTGGGCACCTCGGAGCACACCAAGGTGGGCAGCGAGGTGCGCACCTTTGATGCGATGCCTTCACTAATTTCCATAAAAGGCAAAAAAAAAACGAGATTTTAAAATTTCCGTTTTGAAAGATAGTGAGAAAAAGGGAATGCTGGTGCCATCTTGAGCCCGCCCTGGTGCGCAGCCCAGCCAAGGTTTGCGCACCAAGGTGCCCACCCTGGCGAAGGTGCGCGCCCGGGCAATTAACCCAACTTCCAACTTCGCGCGCGCCAGGGTGGGAGCGCACCCAACAACCGGGCCTGGGAAGAGCCAATGCGAGAAACCCCACCAAACTCTCTGACAAAAAAAGAGGGGGCGCTCCAGTAACCCCGCTTCGGAGCGCACCCTGGGCAAACCCAGCCAAGGTGCCCACCCCGGCCAAGGTGCAGGCGAGGTGCGCACCCGGGGCAAACCGGGCTCCGACAACGTGCACGCCGCACCTTGGAGCACACTTCGTAGCGCTCCCGGGTGCGCACCTCAGAGCACACCAAGGTGGGCAGCGAGGTGCGCACCTTTGATGCGCTGCCTTCACTAATTTCCAGAAAAGGCAAAAAAAAAAGGAGATTTTAAAATTTCCGTTTTGAAAGATAGTGAAAAAAACGGAACGCGCGTGCCATCTTGAGCCCGCCCTGGTGCGCAGCCCAGGTAAGGTGCCACCCTGGCAAAGGTGCGCACCCGGGCAATTAACCCTACTTCCGACTTCGTGCGCGCCAGGGTGGCAACCGGGCCTCGGAAGAGCCAATGCGAGAAACCCCACCAAACGCTCCGACAAAAAAAGAGGCGGCGCTCCAATAACCCCGCTTCGGAGCGCAGCCGGGGCAAACCAAGCCAAGGTGCCCACCCCGACGAAGGTGCACGCGAGGTGCGCACCCGGGGCAAACCGGGCTCCGACAACGTGCACGCAGCACCTTGGAGCACACTTCGAAGCACTCCCGGGTGCCCACCGGCGTTGCGCACCGTGGTGGGCAGCGAGGTGCGCACCTTTGATGCGCTGCCTTCACTAATTTCCAGAAAAAGGCAAAAAAAAATGAGATTTTAAAATTTCCGTTTTGAAAGATAGTGAAAAAAAAGGAACGCGGGTGCCATCTTGAGCCCGCCCTGGTGCGCAGCCCAGGCAAGGCATGCGCACCAAGGTGCCCACCCGAGGTGCACACCCGGGGCAAACCGGGCTCCGACTTCGTGCAGGCCGCACCTTGGAGCACACTTCGGAGCGCTCCTTGGTGCGCACCATGGTGCCCACCAGGGCGCACCCGAGGCAAACCGGGCTCCGACTTCGTGCACGCCGCACCTTGGAGCACACATCGGAGCGCTCCCAGGTTCGCACCAGCGTTGCGCACCTTTGATGCGCTGCCTTCACTAATTTCCAGAAAAGGCAAAAAAAAACGATATTTTAAAATTTCCGTTCTGAAAGATAGTGAAAAAAACGGAACGCGGGTGCCATCTTGAGCCCTTCCTGATGCGCAGCCCAGGCAAGTTGTGCGCACCAAGGTGCCCACCCTGGCGGAGGTGCGCGCCCGGGGCAAACCGGGCTCCGACTTCGTGCACTGCATGGTGCCCACCAAGGCGCGCAACCCAGCCAAGGTGCCCACCGCAGCGAAGGTGCACGCGAGGTGCGCACCCGAGGTGCACACCCGGGGCAAACCGGGCTCCGACTTCGTGCACGCCGCACCTTGGAGCACACTTCAGAGCGCTCCTTGGTACGCACCAGGGCGCGCAACCCAGCCAAGGTGCTCACCCCGGCGAAGGTGCACGCGAGGTGCGCACCCGGGGCAAACCGGGCTCGGACTTCGTGCACGCCGCACCTTGGAGCACACATCGGAGCGCTCCCGGGTTCGCACCAGCATTGCGCACCTTTGATGCGCTGCCTTCACTAATTTCCAGAAAAGGCAAAAAAAAGAAAAAAATGAGATTTTAAAATTTCCGTTTTGAAAGATAGTGAAAAAAACGGAACGCGGGTGCCATCTTGAGCCCGCCCTGGTGTGCAGCCCAGGCAAGTTGTGCGCACCAAGGCACCCACCCTGGCCAAGGTGGGTCACGGGGTGGGTCCTAGGGTGGGTAACGGGGTGGGTACTAAGGTGCGTGCCAAGGTGGGTCATAGGGTGGGTGCCAAGGTGGGCACCAGGGTGGGTGTGCACCAACCCTAGCCAGGGTAGGTCACGGGGTGGTTGTCGGGGTGGGCGTCAAGGAGCCAAGGTGGGTGGCAAGTAGCCAAGTTGCGTGCCAAGGTGGGTGTCGGGGTGGGTGCCAAGGATCCAAGGTGGGTGCCAAGGAACCAAGGTGGGTGTCTGGGTGGGTGCCGAGGTGGGAGCCAGGGTGGGTCCCAAGGTGAGTGCAAAGGTGGGTGCCAGGGTCAAGGTGAGTGCCAATGTGGGTTCCAAGGTGCCAGGGTCAGGGTGAGTGCCAATGTGGGTTCAAAGGTGCTAAGTTGGGTGCGAGGTTGGGTGCGAGGGTGGGTGGGTGCCAAGGTGTGCTAGGTGGAAGCCCGGGTGGGTCGGCATCCCATGGGTGTCGAGTTGGGTGCCTGATGGGTGCTTCTTGTCAAGTTTTAGTCGTCGGGACTCATTTCGAGCCTTAGAGGTCGTTTCTTGTCCGGTTGCCCTGTCTTCGACCTGGGAACCCAATTTTGGTCCTCGGGTCCCATTTTTTTTTGTCTCGCATCCCACTTTTGGCCTGTGGCCTTTTCGGGGTCGATTCTCGTTTTGGGCATCAGAGCATGTTTCTTCTCCTAAAACCCAATATTTGTTTATTAAGTCTCGGAACACATTTTTGTTCTCGTGGACCCATCATGGGTCTTGGAACGCATTTGTGGTCCTTGGGTCCCATTTTGCATCCCGAAACTTGTGTTTTGGTGCTTGATCCCTATTTTGGGTGCCCACCTTGCACCAAGTGCGCACCCGGGGCAAACCGAGCGCCTTGGTGCACCGGGGCAAGATCGAGCGTGCACCCGAGGCGCCCCGAACATGCACCAAGGTGCACTCGGCCCACATGTGAGCGCAGGTCGTTGCGCCCGAGGTGGTGTGTGGGCACCGCGTTGCAGACGGGACACTGCACGCACACGACGCCCCCTCCAGGTGCACGCACGTAGGCCGGGCCGGGTGCACACCCGACGCCCTAGCAAGGTGCGCGCACCCGGGCAGGGCTCACACTTGGCGAACGGGGCGCACTTCGCGAGGGAGGGTGTGCACCTCGACGGGGGTGGGTGGTCGGGGTGGATTCGCACGTGGGTCGCGGTTTGCTAAGTACACACTGCGACAAGCTCATAACGGGTGCGATCATACCAGCGTTAGTGCACCGGATCCCATCAGAACTCCGCAGTTAAGCGCGCTTGGGCCGGAGTAGTACTGGGATGGGTGACCTCCCGGGAAGTCCCGGTGTTGCACCCTTTTTTAGTTTTTCGCCGGGCGTCGCAATGCTATTTGAATAAACCTTTTGCCCGTTTGCGTTCTCGTCGGGGCCGGGCCGGGCCGGGGTGCGCTGCCCGCACTACCGCGCGCGCGGGGGCGACACCGAGCGCGCACCCGAGGCGCCCCGAGCACACAGGCCACGGTGCAACCCGGGCGTTGTGCGCGCACCCCGGTGCGCCCGAGGTGCTGCGCGCGCACCCAGGTGAAATCGGTGTGCACCTCGGCCAGTGCGCGCTCGGTCGAGTCGCGCACGTTGGCCAAGGTGCACGGTGATGTTTCTTACTCTAAGGTTCCGCACCAGACGCCCGGGACAGGTGAGCGAAGCTGGGCGGGGCCGGGTGCGCGGCCGGGGCAGGTGCACGCAGCTGGAGAGAGCTTTGGAGCACACTTCGGAGCGCACCAATGATGCGCTCCATTCAAAAGTTTCCTGAAAAGGCAAAAAAAGTTGAGATTATAGAATTTCCCACTTGAGAGATTGTAAAAAAAAAAAATTTAAAATGAAGGAAACGCGGGTGCCAAGGTGTGCGCAGCCCAGCCAAGGTGTGCGCACCAAGGCGCCCACCCTGGCGAAGGTGCACGCAAGGTGCGCACCCGAGGCAAACCGGACAATTAACCCAACTTTCGACTTCGCGCGCACCTTGGAGCGCACTTCGGAGCGCTCCTTGGTGCGCACCAATCTTGGGCACCTCGGAGTGCACCATGGCGCCCACCAAGGTGCGCACCCGGGGCAAACCGAGCTCCGACTTCGTGCGCACCTTGGAGCGCACGAAAGGTGCGCACCATGGCGCCCACCAAGGTGCGCAGCCCAGCCAAGGCGTGCGCATCAAGGTGCGCACCCTGGCGAAGGTGCGCACCCGGGGCAAACCGAGCTCCGACTTCGTGCGCACCTTGGAGCGCACAAAAGGTGCGCAACCCAGCCAAGGTGTGCGCACCCCGGTCAAACCGAGCTCCGAATCGTGCGCACCAGAGGTGCACGCCATCGTGCGCACCTTGGAGCACACTTCGGAGCCCTCCTTGGTGCGCGCCGATGTTGCGCACCTCGGAGCGCACCCGGGGAAAACAATGCAATTAACCCGACTTTCGACTTCGTGGGCACCTCGGAGCGCTCTCGGGTTCGCACCTCGGAGCACACCGAGGTGCGCACCTTTGATGCGCTGCCTTCACCAATTTCCAGAAAAGGCAAGAAAACATTGAGAAGGTGTGCGCACCGAGGTGCCCACCCTGGCGAAGGTGCACGCGAGGTGCGCACCCGGGGCAAACCGGGCTCCGACTTCGTGCACGCCGCACCTTGGAGCACACTTCGGAGCGCTCCTTGGTGCGCACCAGGGCGCGCAACCCAGCCGAGGTGCCCACCCCGGCGAAGGTGCACGCGAGGTGCGCACCCGGGGCAAACCGGGCTCCGACTTCGTGCACGCCATGGTGCCCACCGCGGCGAAGGTGCACGCGAGGTGCGCACCCGGGGCAAACCGGGCTCCGACTTCGTGCACGCCGCACCTTGGAGCACACTTCGGAGCGCTCCTTGGTGCGCACCATGGTGCCCACCAGGGCGCGCAACCCCGCCGAAGGTGCACGCGAGGTGCGCACCCGGGGCAAACCGGGCTCCGACTTCGTGCACGCCGCACCTTGGAGCACACTTCGGAGCGCTCCTTGGTGCGCACCATGGTGCCCACCAGGGCGCGCAACCCCGCCGAAGGTGCACGCGAGGTGCGCACCCGGGGCAAACCGGGCTCCGACTTCGTGCACGCCATGGTGCGCACCGCGGCGAAGGTGCGCACCCGGGGCAAACCGGGCTCCGACTTCGTGCACGCCGCACCTTGGAGCACACTTCGGAGCGCTCCTTGGTGCGCACCAGGGCGCGCAACCCAGCCGAGGTGCCCACCCCGGCGAAGGTGCACGCGAGGTGCGTACCCGGGGCAAACCGGGCTCCGACTTCGTGCACGCCGCACCTTGGAGCACACTTCGGAGCGCTCCTTGGTGCGCACCATGGTGCCCACCAGGCCGCGCAACCCAGCCAAGGTGTGCGCACCAAGGTGCACGCGAGGTGCGCACCCGGGGCAAACCGGGGTCCGACTTCGTGCACGCCGCACCTTGGAGCACACATCGGGGCGCTCCCGGGTTCGCACCGGCGTTGCGCACCGTGGTGGGCACCTCGGAGCACACCAAGGTGGGCAGCGAGGTGCGCACCTTTGATGCGATGCCTTCACTAATTTCCATAAAAGGCAAAAAAAAAACGAGATTTTAAAATTTCCGTTTTGAAAGATAGTGAGAAAAAGGGAATGCTGGTGCCATCTTGAGCCCGCCCTGGTGCGCAGCCCAGCCAAGGTGTGCGCACCAAGGTGCCCACCCTGGCGAAGGTGCGCGCCCGGGCAATTAACCCAACTTCCAACTTCGCGCGCGCCAGGGTGGGAGCGCACCCAACAACCGGGCCTGGGAAGAGCCAATGCGAGAAACCCCACCAAACGCTCTGACAAAAAAAGAGGGGGCGCTCCAGTAACCCCGCTTCGGAGCGCACCCTGGGCAAACCCAGCCAAGGTGCCCACCCCGGCCAAGGTGCAGGCGAGGTGCGCACCCGGGGCAAACCGGGCTCCGACAACGTGCACGCCGCACCTTGGAGCACACTTCGTAGCGCTCCCGGGTGCGCACCTCAGAGCACACCAAGGTGGGCAGCGAGGTGCGCACCTTTGATGCGCTGCCTTCACTAATTTCCAGAAAAGGCAAAAAAAAAAGGAGATTTTAAAATTTCCGTTTTGAAAGATAGTGAAAAAAACGGAACGCGCGTGCCATCTTGAGCCCGCCCTGGTGCGCAGCCCAGGTAAGGTGCCCACCCTGGCAAAGGTGCGCACCCGGGCAATTAACCCTACTTCCGACTTCGTGCGCGCCAGGGTGGCAACCGGGCCTCGGAAGAGCCAATGCGAGAAACCCCACCAAACGCTCCGACAAAAAAAGAGGCGGCGCTCCAATAACCCCGCTTCGGAGCGCAGCCGGGGCAAACCCAGCCAAGGTGCCCACCCCGACGAAGGTGCACGCGAGGTGCGCACCCGGGGCAAACCGGGCTCCGACAACGTGCACGCAGCACCTTGGAGCACACTTCGAAGCACTCCCGGGTGCCCACCGGCGTTGCGCACCGTGGTGGGCAGCGAGGTGCGCACCTTTGATGCGCTGCCTTCACTAATTTCCAGAAAAAGGCAAAAAAAAATGAGATTTTAAAATTTCCGTTTTGAAAGATAGTGAAAAAAAAGGAACGCGGGTGCCATCTTGAGCCCGCCCTGGTGCGCAGCCCAGGCAAGGCATGCGCACCAAGGTGCCCACCCGAGGTGCACACCCGGGGCAAACCGGGCTCCGACTTCGTGCAGGCCGCACCTTGGAGCACACTTCGGAGCGCTCCTTGGTGCGCACCATGGTGCCCACCAGGGCGCGCAACCCAGCCAAGGTCTGCACACTAAGGTGCCCACCCCGGCGAAGGTGCACGCGAGGTGCGCACCCGGGGCAAACCGGGCTCCGACTTCGTGCACGCCATGGTGCCCACCGCGGCGAAGGTGCACGCGAGGTGCGCACCCGGGGCAAACCGGGCTCCGACTTCGTGCACGCCGCACCTTGGAGCACACTTCGGAGCGCTCCTTGGTGCGCACCATGGTGCCCACCAGGGCGCGCAACCCAGCCAAGGTGTGCGCACCAAGGTGCACGCGAGGTGCGCACCCGGGGCAAACCGGGGTCCGACTTCGTGCACGCCGCACCTTGGAGCACACATCGGAGCGCTCCCAGGTTCGCACCAGCGTTGCGCACCTTTGATGCGCTGCCTTCACTAATTTCCAGAAAAGGCAAAAAAAAACGATATTTTAAAATTTCCGTTCTGAAAGATAGTGAAAAAAACGGAACGCGGGTGCCATCTTGAGCCCTTCCTGGTGCGCAGCCCAGGCAAGTTGTGCGCACCAAGGTGCCCACCCTGGCGGAGGTGCGCGCCCGGGGCAAACCGGGCTCCGACTTCGTGCACTGCATGGTGCCCACCAAGGCGCGCAACCCAGCCAAGGTGCCCACCGCAGCGAAGGTGCACGCGAGGTGCACACCCGGGGCAAACCGGGCTCCGACTTCGTGCACGCCGCACCTTGGAGCACACTTCAGAGCGCTCCTTGGTGCGCACCAGGGCGCGCAACCCAGCCGAGGTGCCCACCCCGGCGAAGGTGCACGCGAGGTGCGCACCCGGGGCAAACCGGGCTCCGACTTCGTGCACGCCATGGTGCCCACCGCGGCGAAGGTGCGCACCCGGGGCAAACCGGGCTCCGACTTCGTGCACGCCGCACCTTGGAGCACACTTCGGAGCGCTCCTTGGTGCGCACCATGGTGCCCACCAGGCCGCGCAACCCAGCCAAGGTGTGCGCACCAAGGTGCACGCGAGGTGCGCACCCGGGGCAAACCGGGGTCCGACTTCGTGCACGCCGCACCTTGGAGCACACATCGGGGCGCTCCCGGGTTCGCACCGGCGTTGCGCACCGTGGTGGGCACCTCGGAGCACACCAAGGTGGGCAGCGAGGTGCGCACCTTTGATGCGATGCCTTCACTAATTTCCATAAAAGGCAAAAAAAAAACGAGATTTTAAAATTTCCGTTTTGAAAGATAGTGAGAAAAAGGGAATGCTGGTGCCATCTTGAGCCCGCCCTGGTGCGCAGCCCAGCCAAGGTTTGCGCACCAAGGTGCCCACCCTGGCGAAGGTGCGCGCCCGGGCAATTAACCCAACTTCCAACTTCGCGCGCGCCAGGGTGGGAGCGCACCCAACAACCGGGCCTGGGAAGAGCCAATGCGAGAAACCCCACCAAACTCTCTGACAAAAAAAGAGGGGGCGCTCCAGTAACCCCGCTTCGGAGCGCACCCTGGGCAAACCCAGCCAAGGTGCCCACCCCGGCCAAGGTGCAGGCGAGGTGCGCACCCGGGGCAAACCGGGCTCCGACAACGTGCACGCCGCACCTTGGAGCACACTTCGTAGCGCTCCCGGGTGCGCACCTCAGAGCACACCAAGGTGGGCAGCGAGGTGCGCACCTTTGATGCGCTGCCTTCACTAATTTCCAGAAAAGGCAAAAAAAAAAGGAGATTTTAAAATTTCCGTTTTGAAAGATAGTGAAAAAAACGGAACGCGCGTGCCATCTTGAGCCCGCCCTGGTGCGCAGCCCAGGTAAGGTGCCACCCTGGCAAAGGTGCGCACCCGGGCAATTAACCCTACTTCCGACTTCGTGCGCGCCAGGGTGGCAACCGGGCCTCGGAAGAGCCAATGCGAGAAACCCCACCAAACGCTCCGACAAAAAAAGAGGCGGCGCTCCAATAACCCCGCTTCGGAGCGCAGCCGGGGCAAACCAAGCCAAGGTGCCCACCCCGACGAAGGTGCACGCGAGGTGCGCACCCGGGGCAAACCGGGCTCCGACAACGTGCACGCAGCACCTTGGAGCACACTTCGAAGCACTCCCGGGTGCCCACCGGCGTTGCGCACCGTGGTGGGCAGCGAGGTGCGCACCTTTGATGCGCTGCCTTCACTAATTTCCAGAAAAAGGCAAAAAAAAATGAGATTTTAAAATTTCCGTTTTGAAAGATAGTGAAAAAAAAGGAACGCGGGTGCCATCTTGAGCCCGCCCTGGTGCGCAGCCCAGGCAAGGCATGCGCACCAAGGTGCCCACCCGAGGTGCACACCCGGGGCAAACCGGGCTCCGACTTCGTGCAGGCCGCACCTTGGAGCACACTTCGGAGCGCTCCTTGGTGCGCACCATGGTGCCCACCAGGGCGCACCCGAGGCAAACCGGGCTCCGACTTCGTGCACGCCGCACCTTGGAGCACACATCGGAGCGCTCCCAGGTTCGCACCAGCGTTGCGCACCTTTGATGCGCTGCCTTCACTAATTTCCAGAAAAGGCAAAAAAAAACGATATTTTAAAATTTCCGTTCTGAAAGATAGTGAAAAAAACGGAACGCGGGTGCCATCTTGAGCCCTTCCTGATGCGCAGCCCAGGCAAGTTGTGCGCACCAAGGTGCCCACCCTGGCGGAGGTGCGCGCCCGGGGCAAACCGGGCTCCGACTTCGTGCACTGCATGGTGCCCACCAAGGCGCGCAACCCAGCCAAGGTGCCCACCGCAGCGAAGGTGCACGCGAGGTGCGCACCCGAGGTGCACACCCGGGGCAAACCGGGCTCCGACTTCGTGCACGCCGCACCTTGGAGCACACTTCAGAGCGCTCCTTGGTACGCACCAGGGCGCGCAACCCAGCCAAGGTGCTCACCCCGGCGAAGGTGCACGCGAGGTGCGCACCCGGGGCAAACCGGGCTCGGACTTCGTGCACGCCGCACCTTGGAGCACACATCGGAGCGCTCCCGGGTTCGCACCAGCATTGCGCACCTTTGATGCGCTGCCTTCACTAATTTCCAGAAAAGGCAAAAAAAAGAAAAAAATGAGATTTTAAAATTTCCGTTTTGAAAGATAGTGAAAAAAACGGAACGCGGGTGCCATCTTGAGCCCGCCCTGGTGTGCAGCCCAGGCAAGTTGTGCGCACCAAGGCACCCACCCTGGCCAAGGTGGGTCACGGGGTGGGTCCTAGGGTGGGTAACGGGGTGGGTACTAAGGTGCGTGCCAAGGTGGGTCATAGGGTGGGTGCCAAGGTGGGCACCAGGGTGGGTGTGCACCAACCCTAGCCAGGGTAGGTCACGGGGTGGTTGTCGGGGTGGGCGTCAAGGAGCCAAGGTGGGTGGCAAGTAGCCAAGTTGCGTGCCAAGGTGGGTGTCGGGGTGGGTGCCAAGGATCCAAGGTGGGTGCCAAGGAACCAAGGTGGGTGTCTGGGTGGGTGCCGAGGTGGGAGCCAGGGTGGGTCCCAAGGTGAGTGCAAAGGTGGGTGCCAGGGTCAAGGTGAGTGCCAATGTGGGTTCCAAGGTGCCAGGGTCAGGGTGAGTGCCAATGTGGGTTCAAAGGTGCTAAGTTGGGTGCGAGGTTGGGTGCGAGGGTGGGTGGGTGCCAAGGTGTGCTAGGTGGAAGCCCGGGTGGGTCGGCATCCCATGGGTGTCGAGTTGGGTGCCTGATGGGTGCTTCTTGTCAAGTTTTAGTCGTCGGGACTCATTTCGAGCCTTAGAGGTCGTTTCTTGTCCGGTTGCCCTGTCTTCGACCTGGGAACCCAATTTTGGTCCTCGGGTCCCATTTTTTTTTGTCTCGCATCCCACTTTTGGCCTGTGGCCTTTTCGGGGTCGATTCTCGTTTTGGGCATCAGAGCATGTTTCTTCTCCTAAAACCCAATATTTGTTTATTAAGTCTCGGAACACATTTTTGTTCTCGTGGACCCATCATGGGTCTTGGAACGCATTTGTGGTCCTTGGGTCCCATTTTGCATCCCGAAACTTGTGTTTTGGTGCTTGATCCCTATTTTGGGTGCCCACCTTGCACCAAGTGCGCACCCGGGGCAAACCGAGCGCCTTGGTGCACCGGGGCAAGATCGAGCGTGCACCCGAGGCGCCCCGAACATGCACCAAGGTGCACTCGGCCCACATGTGAGCGCAGGTCGTTGCGCCCGAGGTGGTGTGTGGGCACCGCGTTGCAGACGGGACACTGCACGCACACGACGCCCCCTCCAGGTGCACGCACGTAGGCCGGGCCGGGTGCACACCCGACGCCCTAGCAAGGTGCGCGCACCCGGGCAGGGCTCACACTTGGCGAACGGGGCGCACTTCGCGAGGGAGGGTGTGCACCTCGACGGGGGTGGGTGGCCGGGGTGGATTCGCACGTGGGTCGCGGTTTGCTAAGTACACACTGCGACAAGCTCATAACGGGTGCGATCATACCAGCGTTAGTGCACCGGATCCCATCAGAACTCCGCAGTTAAGCGCGCTTGGGCCGGAGTAGTACTGGGATGGGTGACCTCCCGGGAAGTCCCGGTGTTGCACCCTTTTTTAGTTTTTCGCCGGGCGTCGCAATGCTATTTGAATAAACCTTTTGCCCGTTTGCGTTCTCGTCGGGGCCGGGCCGGGCCGGGGTGCGCTGCCCGCACTACCGCGCGCGCGGGGGGCGACACCGAGCGCGCACCCGAGGCGCCCCGAGCACACAGGCCACGGTGCAACCCGGGCGTTGTGCGCGCACCCCGGTGCGCCCGAGGTGCTGCGCGCGCACCCAGGTGAAATCGGTGTGCACCTCGGCCAGTGCGCGCTCGGTCGAGTCGCGCACGTTGGCCAAGGTGCACGGTGATGTTTCTTACTCTAAGGTTCCGCACCAGACGCCCGGGACAGGTGAGCGAAGCTGGGCGGGGCCGGGTGCGCGGCCGGGGCAGGTGCACGCAGCTGGAGAGAGCTTTGGAGCACACTTCGGAGCGCACCAATGATGCGCTCCATTCAAAAGTTTCCTGAAAAGGCAAAAAAAGTTGAGATTATAGAATTTCCCACTTGAGAGATTGTAAAAAAAAAAAATTTAAAATGAAGGAAACGCGGGTGCCAAGGTGTGCGCAGCCCAGCCAAGGTGTGCGCACCAAGGCGCCCACCCTGGCGAAGGTGCACGCAAGGTGCGCACCCGAGGCAAACCGGACAATTAACCCAACTTTCGACTTCGCGCGCACCTTGGAGCGCACTTCGGAGCGCTCCTTGGTGCGCACCAATCTTGGGCACCTCGGAGTGCACCATGGCGCCCACCAAGGTGCGCACCCGGGGCAAACCGAGCTCCGACTTCGTGCGCACCTTGGAGCGCACGAAAGGTGCGCACCATGGCGCCCACCAAGGTGCGCAGCCCAGCCAAGGCGTGCGCATCAAGGTGCGCACCCTGGCGAAGGTGCGCACCCGGGGCAAACCGAGCTCCGACTTCGTGCGCACCTTGGAGCGCACAAAAGGTGCGCAACCCAGCCAAGGTGTGCGCACCCCGGTCAAACCGAGCTCCGAATCGTGCGCACCAGAGGTGCACGCCATCGTGCGCACCTTGGAGCACACTTCGGAGCCCTCCTTGGTGCGCGCCGATGTTGCGCACCTCGGAGCGCACCCGGGGAAAACAATGCAATTAACCCGACTTTCGACTTCGTGGGCACCTCGGAGCGCTCTCGGGTTCGCACCTCGGAGCACACCGAGGTGCGCACCTTTGATGCGCTGCCTTCACCAATTTCCAGAAAAGGCAAGAAAACATTGAGAAGGTGTGCGCACCGAGGTGCCCACCCTGGCGAAGGTGCACGCGAGGTGCGCACCCGGGGCAAACCGGGCTCCGACTTCGTGCACGCCGCACCTTGGAGCACACTTCGGAGCGCTCCTTGGTGCGCACCAGGGCGCGCAACCCAGCCGAGGTGCCCACCCCGGCGAAGGTGCACGCGAGGTGCGCACCCGGGGCAAACCGGGCTCCGACTTCGTGCACGCCATGGTGCCCACCGCGGCGAAGGTGCACGCGAGGTGCGCACCCGGGGCAAACCGGGCTCCGACTTCGTGCACGCCGCACCTTGGAGCACACTTCGGAGCGCTCCTTGGTGCGCACCATGGTGCCCACCAGGGCGCGCAACCCCGCCGAAGGTGCACGCGAGGTGCGCACCCGGGGCAAACCGGGCTCCGACTTCGTGCACGCCGCACCTTGGAGCACACTTCGGAGCGCTCCTTGGTGCGCACCATGGTGCCCACCAGGGCGCGCAACCCCGCCGAAGGTGCACGCGAGGTGCGCACCCGGGGCAAACCGGGCTCCGACTTCGTGCACGCCATGGTGCGCACCGCGGCGAAGGTGCGCACCCGGGGCAAACCGGGCTCCGACTTCGTGCACGCCGCACCTTGGAGCACACTTCGGAGCGCTCCTTGGTGCGCACCAGGGCGCGCAACCCAGCCGAGGTGCCCACCCCGGCGAAGGTGCACGCGAGGTGCGTACCCGGGGCAAACCGGGCTCCGACTTCGTGCACGCCGCACCTTGGAGCACACTTCGGAGCGCTCCTTGGTGCGCACCATGGTGCCCACCAGGCCGCGCAACCCAGCCAAGGTGTGCGCACCAAGGTGCACGCGAGGTGCGCACCCGGGGCAAACCGGGGTCCGACTTCGTGCACGCCGCACCTTGGAGCACACATCGGGGCGCTCCCGGGTTCGCACCGGCGTTGCGCACCGTGGTGGGCACCTCGGAGCACACCAAGGTGGGCAGCGAGGTGCGCACCTTTGATGCGATGCCTTCACTAATTTCCATAAAAGGCAAAAAAAAAACGAGATTTTAAAATTTCCGTTTTGAAAGATAGTGAGAAAAAGGGAATGCTGGTGCCATCTTGAGCCCGCCCTGGTGTGCAGCCCAGCCAAGGTGTGCGCACCAAGGTGCCCACCCTGGCGAAGGTGCGCGCCCGGGCAATTAACCCAACTTCCAACTTCGCGCGCGCCAGGGTGGGAGCGCACCCAACAACCGGGCCTGGGAAGAGCCAATGCGAGAAACCCCACCAAACGCTCTGACAAAAAAAGAGGGGGCGCTCCAGTAACCCCGCTTCGGAGCGCACCCTGGGCAAACCCAGCCAAGGTGCCCACCCCGGCCAAGGTGCAGGCGAGGTGCGCACCCGGGGCAAACCGGGCTCCGACAACGTGCACGCCGCACCTTGGAGCACACTTCGTAGCGCTCCCGGGTGCGCACCTCAGAGCACACCAAGGTGGGCAGCGAGGTGCGCACCTTTGATGCGCTGCCTTCACTAATTTCCAGAAAAGGCAAAAAAAAAAGGAGATTTTAAAATTTCCGTTTTGAAAGATAGTGAAAAAAACGGAACGCGCGTGCCATCTTGAGCCCGCCCTGGTGCGCAGCCCAGGTAAGGTGCCCACCCTGGCAAAGGTGCGCACCCGGGCAATTAACCCTACTTCCGACTTCGTGCGCGCCAGGGTGGCAACCGGGCCTCGGAAGAGCCAATGCGAGAAACCCCACCAAACGCTCCGACAAAAAAAGAGGCGGCGCTCCAATAACCCCGCTTCGGAGCGCAGCCGGGGCAAACCCAGCCAAGGTGCCCACCCCGACGAAGGTGCACGCGAGGTGCGCACCCGGGGCAAACCGGGCTCCGACAACGTGCACGCAGCACCTTGGAGCACACTTCGAAGCACTCCCGGGTGCCCACCGGCGTTGCGCACCGTGGTGGGCAGCGAGGTGCGCACCTTTGATGCGCTGCCTTCACTAATTTCCAGAAAAAGGCAAAAAAAAATGAGATTTTAAAATTTCCGTTTTGAAAGATAGTGAAAAAAAAGGAACGCGGGTGCCATCTTGAGCCCGCCCTGGTGCGCAGCCCAGGCAAGGCATGCGCACCAAGGTGCCCACCCGAGGTGCACACCCGGGGCAAACCGGGCTCCGACTTCGTGCAGGCCGCACCTTGGAGCACACTTCGGAGCGCTCCTTGGTGCGCACCATGGTGCCCACCAGGGCGCGCAACCCAGCCAAGGTCTGCACACTAAGGTGCCCACCCCGGCGAAGGTGCACGCGAGGTGCGCACCCGGGGCAAACCGGGCTCCGACTTCGTGCACGCCATGGTGCCCACCGCGGCGAAGGTGCACGCGAGGTGCGCACCCGGGGCAAACCGGGCTCCGACTTCGTGCACGCCGCACCTTGGAGCACACTTCGGAGCGCTCCTTGGTGCGCACCATGGTGCCCACCAGGGCGCGCAACCCAGCCAAGGTGTGCGCACCAAGGTGCACGCGAGGTGCGCACCCGGGGCAAACCGGGGTCCGACTTCGTGCACGCCGCACCTTGGAGCACACATCGGAGCGCTCCCAGGTTCGCACCAGCGTTGCGCACCTTTGATGCGCTGCCTTCACTAATTTCCAGAAAAGGCAAAAAAAAACGATATTTTAAAATTTCCGTTCTGAAAGATAGTGAAAAAAACGGAACGCGGGTGCCATCTTGAGCCCTTCCTGGTGCGCAGCCCAGGCAAGTTGTGCGCACCAAGGTGCCCACCCTGGCGAGGTGCGCGCCCGGGGCAAACCGGGCTCCGACTTCGTGCACTGCATGGTGCCCACCAAGGCGCGCAACCCAGCCAAGGTGCCCACCGCAGCGAAGGTGCACGCGAGGTGCACACCCGGGGCAAACCGGGCTCCGACTTCGTGCACGCCGCACCTTGGAGCACACTTCAGAGCGCTCCTTGGTGCGCACCAGGGCGCGCAACCCAGCCGAGGTGCCCACCCCGGCGAAGGTGCACGCGAGGTGCGCACCCGGGGCAAACCGGGCTCCGACTTCGTGCACGCCATGGTGCCCACCGCGGCGAAGGTGCGCACCCGGGGCAAACCGGGCTCCGACTTCGTGCACGCCGCACCTTGGAGCACACTTCGGAGCGCTCCTTGGTGCGCACCATGGTGCCCACCAGGCCGCGCAACCCAGCCAAGGTGTGCGCACCAAGGTGCACGCGAGGTGCGCACCCGGGGCAAACCGGGGTCCGACTTCGTGCACGCCGCACCTTGGAGCACACATCGGGGCGCTCCCGGGTTCGCACCGGCGTTGCGCACCGTGGTGGGCACCTCGGAGCACACCAAGGTGGGCAGCGAGGTGCGCACCTTTGATGCGATGCCTTCACTAATTTCCATAAAAGGCAAAAAAAAAACGAGATTTTAAAATTTCCGTTTTGAAAGATAGTGAGAAAAAGGGAATGCTGGTGCCATCTTGAGCCCGCCCTGGTGCGCAGCCCAGCCAAGGTTTGCGCACCAAGGTGCCCACCCTGGCGAAGGTGCGCGCCCGGGCAATTAACCCAACTTCCAACTTCGCGCGCGCCAGGGTGGGAGCGCACCCAACAACCGGGCCTGGGAAGAGCCAATGCGAGAAACCCCACCAAACTCTCTGACAAAAAAAGAGGGGGCGCTCCAGTAACCCCGCTTCGGAGCGCACCCTGGGCAAACCCAGCCAAGGTGCCCACCCCGGCCAAGGTGCAGGCGAGGTGCGCACCCGGGGCAAACCGGGCTCCGACAACGTGCACGCCGCACCTTGGAGCACACTTCGTAGCGCTCCCGGGTGCGCACCTCAGAGCACACCAAGGTGGGCAGCGAGGTGCGCACCTTTGATGCGCTGCCTTCACTAATTTCCAGAAAAGGCAAAAAAAAAAGGAGATTTTAAAATTTCCGTTTTGAAAGATAGTGAAAAAAACGGAACGCGCGTGCCATCTTGAGCCCGCCCTGGTGCGCAGCCCAGGTAAGGTGCCACCCTGGCAAAGGTGCGCACCCGGGCAATTAACCCTACTTCCGACTTCGTGCGCGCCAGGGTGGCAACCGGGCCTCGGAAGAGCCAATGCGAGAAACCCCACCAAACGCTCCGACAAAAAAAGAGGCGGCGCTCCAATAACCCCGCTTCGGAGCGCAGCCGGGGCAAACCAAGCCAAGGTGCCCACCCCGACGAAGGTGCACGCGAGGTGCGCACCCGGGGCAAACCGGGCTCCGACAACGTGCACGCAGCACCTTGGAGCACACTTCGAAGCACTCCCGGGTGCCCACCGGCGTTGCGCACCGTGGTGGGCAGCGAGGTGCGCACCTTTGATGCGCTGCCTTCACTAATTTCCAGAAAAAGGCAAAAAAAAATGAGATTTTAAAATTTCCGTTTTGAAAGATAGTGAAAAAAAAGGAACGCGGGTGCCATCTTGAGCCCGCCCTGGTGCGCAGCCCAGGCAAGGCATGCGCACCAAGGTGCCCACCCGAGGTGCACACCCGGGGCAAACCGGGCTCCGACTTCGTGCAGGCCGCACCTTGGAGCACACTTCGGAGCGCTCCTTGGTGCGCACCATGGTGCCCACCAGGGCGCACCCGAGGCAAACCGGGCTCCGACTTCGTGCACGCCGCACCTTGGAGCACACATCGGAGCGCTCCCAGGTTCGCACCAGCGTTGCGCACCTTTGATGCGCTGCCTTCACTAATTTCCAGAAAAGGCAAAAAAAAACGATATTTTAAAATTTCCGTTCTGAAAGATAGTGAAAAAAACGGAACGCGGGTGCCATCTTGAGCCCTTCCTGATGCGCAGCCCAGGCAAGTTGTGCGCACCAAGGTGCCCACCCTGGCGGAGGTGCGCGCCCGGGGCAAACCGGGCTCCGACTTCGTGCACTGCATGGTGCCCACCAAGGCGCGCAACCCAGCCAAGGTGCCCACCGCAGCGAAGGTGCACGCGAGGTGCGCACCCGAGGTGCACACCCGGGGCAAACCGGGCTCCGACTTCGTGCACGCCGCACCTTGGAGCACACTTCAGAGCGCTCCTTGGTACGCACCAGGGCGCGCAACCCAGCCAAGGTGCTCACCCCGGCGAAGGTGCACGCGAGGTGCGCACCCGGGGCAAACCGGGCTCGGACTTCGTGCACGCCGCACCTTGGAGCACACATCGGAGCGCTCCCGGGTTCGCACCAGCATTGCGCACCTTTGATGCGCTGCCTTCACTAATTTCCAGAAAAGGCAAAAAAAAGAAAAAAATGAGATTTTAAAATTTCCGTTTTGAAAGATAGTGAAAAAAACGGAACGCGGGTGCCATCTTGAGCCCGCCCTGGTGTGCAGCCCAGGCAAGTTGTGCGCACCAAGGCACCCACCCTGGCCAAGGTGGGTCACGGGGTGGGTCCTAGGGTGGGTAACGGGGTGGGTACTAAGGTGCGTGCCAAGGTGGGTCATAGGGTGGGTGCCAAGGTGGGCACCAGGGTGGGTGTGCACCAACCCTAGCCAGGGTAGGTCACGGGGTGGTTGTCGGGGTGGGCGTCAAGGAGCCAAGGTGGGTGGCAAGTAGCCAAGTTGCGTGCCAAGGTGGGTGTCGGGGTGGGTGCCAAGGATCCAAGGTGGGTGCCAAGGAACCAAGGTGGGTGTCTGGGTGGGTGCCGAGGTGGGAGCCAGGGTGGGTCCCAAGGTGAGTGCAAAGGTGGGTGCCAGGGTCAAGGTGAGTGCCAATGTGGGTTCCAAGGTGCCAGGGTCAGGGTGAGTGCCAATGTGGGTTCAAAGGTGCTAAGTTGGGTGCGAGGTTGGGTGCGAGGGTGGGTGGGTGCCAAGGTGTGCTAGGTGGAAGCCCGGGTGGGTCGGCATCCCATGGGTGTCGAGTTGGGTGCCTGATGGGTGCTTCTTGTCAAGTTTTAGTCGTCGGGACTCATTTCGAGCCTTAGAGGTCGTTTCTTGTCCGGTTGCCCTGTCTTCGACCTGGGAACCCAATTTTGGTCCTCGGGTCCCATTTTTTTTTGTCTCGCATCCCACTTTTGGCCTGTGGCCTTTTCGGGGTCGATTCTCGTTTTGGGCATCAGAGCATGTTTCTTCTCCTAAAACCCAATATTTGTTTATTAAGTCTCGGAACACATTTTTGTTCTCGTGGACCCATCATGGGTCTTGGAACGCATTTGTGGTCCTTGGGTCCCATTTTGCATCCCGAAACTTGTGTTTTGGTGCTTGATCCCTATTTTGGGTGCCCACCTTGCACCAAGTGCGCACCCGGGGCAAACCGAGCGCCTTGGTGCACCGGGGCAAGATCGAGCGTGCACCCGAGGCGCCCCGAACATGCACCAAGGTGCACTCGGCCCACATGTGAGCGCAGGTCGTTGCGCCCGAGGTGGTGTGTGGGCACCGCGTTGCAGACGGGACACTGCACGCACACGACGCCCCCTCCAGGTGCACGCACGTAGGCCGGGCCGGGTGCACACCCGACGCCCTAGCAAGGTGCGCGCACCCGGGCAGGGCTCACACTTGGCGAACGGGGCGCACTTCGCGAGGGAGGGTGTGCACCTCGACGGGGGTGGGTGGCCGGGGTGGATTCGCACGTGGGTCGCGGTTTGCTAAGTACACACTGCGACAAGCTCATAACGGGTGCGATCATACCAGCGTTAGTGCACCGGATCCCATCAGAACTCCGCAGTTAAGCGCGCTTGGGCCGGAGTAGTACTGGGATGGGTGACCTCCCGGGAAGTCCCGGTGTTGCACCCTTTTTTAGTTTTTCGCCGGGCGTCGCAATGCTATTTGAATAAACCTTTTGCCCGTTTGCGTTCTCGTCGGGGCCGGGCCGGGCCGGGGTGCGCTGCCCGCACTACCGCGCGCGCGGGGGGCGACACCGAGCGCGCACCCGAGGCGCCCCGAGCACACAGGCCACGGTGCAACCCGGGCGTTGTGCGCGCACCCCGGTGCGCCCGAGGTGCTGCGCGCGCACCCAGGTGAAATCGGTGTGCACCTCGGCCAGTGCGCGCTCGGTCGAGTCGCGCACGTTGGCCAAGGTGCACGGTGATGTTTCTTACTCTAAGGTTCCGCACCAGACGCCCGGGACAGGTGAGCGAAGCTGGGCGGGGCCGGGTGCGCGGCCGGGGCAGGTGCACGCAGCTGGAGAGAGCTTTGGAGCACACTTCGGAGCGCACCAATGATGCGCTCCATTCAAAAGTTTCCTGAAAAGGCAAAAAAAGTTGAGATTATAGAATTTCCCACTTGAGAGATTGTAAAAAAAAAAAATTTAAAATGAAGGAAACGCGGGTGCCAAGGTGTGCGCAGCCCAGCCAAGGTGTGCGCACCAAGGCGCCCACCCTGGCGAAGGTGCACGCAAGGTGCGCACCCGAGGCAAACCGGACAATTAACCCAACTTTCGACTTCGCGCGCACCTTGGAGCGCACTTCGGAGCGCTCCTTGGTGCGCACCAATCTTGGGCACCTCGGAGTGCACCATGGCGCCCACCAAGGTGCGCACCCGGGGCAAACCGAGCTCCGACTTCGTGCGCACCTTGGAGCGCACGAAAGGTGCGCACCATGGCGCCCACCAAGGTGCGCAGCCCAGCCAAGGCGTGCGCATCAAGGTGCGCACCCTGGCGAAGGTGCGCACCCGGGGCAAACCGAGCTCCGACTTCGTGCGCACCTTGGAGCGCACAAAAGGTGCGCAACCCAGCCAAGGTGTGCGCACCCCGGTCAAACCGAGCTCCGAATCGTGCGCACCAGAGGTGCACGCCATCGTGCGCACCTTGGAGCACACTTCGGAGCCCTCCTTGGTGCGCGCCGATGTTGCGCACCTCGGAGCGCACCCGGGGAAAACAATGCAATTAACCCGACTTTCGACTTCGTGGGCACCTCGGAGCGCTCTCGGGTTCGCACCTCGGAGCACACCGAGGTGCGCACCTTTGATGCGCTGCCTTCACCAATTTCCAGAAAAGGCAAGAAAACATTGAGAAGGTGTGCGCACCGAGGTGCCCACCCTGGCGAAGGTGCACGCGAGGTGCGCACCCGGGGCAAACCGGGCTCCGACTTCGTGCACGCCGCACCTTGGAGCACACTTCGGAGCGCTCCTTGGTGCGCACCAGGGCGCGCAACCCAGCCGAGGTGCCCACCCCGGCGAAGGTGCACGCGAGGTGCGCACCCGGGGCAAACCGGGCTCCGACTTCGTGCACGCCATGGTGCCCACCGCGGCGAAGGTGCACGCGAGGTGCGCACCCGGGGCAAACCGGGCTCCGACTTCGTGCACGCCGCACCTTGGAGCACACTTCGGAGCGCTCCTTGGTGCGCACCATGGTGCCCACCAGGGCGCGCAACCCCGCCGAAGGTGCACGCGAGGTGCGCACCCGGGGCAAACCGGGCTCCGACTTCGTGCACGCCGCACCTTGGAGCACACTTCGGAGCGCTCCTTGGTGCGCACCATGGTGCCCACCAGGGCGCGCAACCCCGCCGAAGGTGCACGCGAGGTGCGCACCCGGGGCAAACCGGGCTCCGACTTCGTGCACGCCATGGTGCGCACCGCGGCGAAGGTGCGCACCCGGGGCAAACCGGGCTCCGACTTCGTGCACGCCGCACCTTGGAGCACACTTCGGAGCGCTCCTTGGTGCGCACCAGGGCGCGCAACCCAGCCGAGGTGCCCACCCCGGCGAAGGTGCACGCGAGGTGCGTACCCGGGGCAAACCGGGCTCCGACTTCGTGCACGCCGCACCTTGGAGCACACTTCGGAGCGCTCCTTGGTGCGCACCATGGTGCCCACCAGGCCGCGCAACCCAGCCAAGGTGTGCGCACCAAGGTGCACGCGAGGTGCGCACCCGGGGCAAACCGGGGTCCGACTTCGTGCACGCCGCACCTTGGAGCACACATCGGGGCGCTCCCGGGTTCGCACCAGCGTTGCGCACCGTGGTGGGCACCTCGGAGCACACCAAGGTGGGCAGCGAGGTGCGCACCTTTGATGCGATGCCTTCACTAATTTCCATAAAAGGCAAAAAAAAAACGAGATTTTAAAATTTCCGTTTTGAAAGATAGTGAGAAAAAGGGAATGCTGGTGCCATCTTGAGCCCGCCCTGGTGCGCAGCCCAGCCAAGGTGTGCGCACCAAGGTGCCCACCCTGGCGAAGGTGCGCGCCCGGGCAATTAACCCAACTTCCAACTTCGCGCGCGCCAGGGTGGGAGCGCACCCAACAACCGGGCCTGGGAAGAGCCAATGCGAGAAACCCCACCAAACGCTCTGACAAAAAAAGAGGGGGCGCTCCAGTAACCCCGCTTCGGAGCGCACCCTGGGCAAACCCAGCCAAGGTGCCCACCCCGGCCAAGGTGCAGGCGAGGTGCGCACCCGGGGCAAACCGGGCTCCGACAACGTGCACGCCGCACCTTGGAGCACACTTCGTAGCGCTCCCGGGTGCGCACCTCAGAGCACACCAAGGTGGGCAGCGAGGTGCGCACCTTTGATGCGCTGCCTTCACTAATTTCCAGAAAAGGCAAAAAAAAAAGGAGATTTTAAAATTTCCGTTTTGAAAGATAGTGAAAAAAACGGAACGCGCGTGCCATCTTGAGCCCGCCCTGGTGCGCAGCCCAGGTAAGGTGCCCACCCTGGCAAAGGTGCGCACCCGGGCAATTAACCCTACTTCCGACTTCGTGCGCGCCAGGGTGGCAACCGGGCCTCGGAAGAGCCAATGCGAGAAACCCCACCAAACGCTCCGACAAAAAAAGAGGCGGCGCTCCAATAACCCCGCTTCGGAGCGCAGCCGGGGCAAACCCAGCCAAGGTGCCCACCCCGACGAAGGTGCACGCGAGGTGCGCACCCGGGGCAAACCGGGCTCCGACAACGTGCACGCAGCACCTTGGAGCACACTTCGAAGCACTCCCGGGTGCCCACCGGCGTTGCGCACCGTGGTGGGCAGCGAGGTGCGCACCTTTGATGCGCTGCCTTCACTAATTTCCAGAAAAAGGCAAAAAAAAATGAGATTTTAAAATTTCCGTTTTGAAAGATAGTGAAAAAAAAGGAACGCGGGTGCCATCTTGAGCCCGCCCTGGTGCGCAGCCCAGGCAAGGCATGCGCACCAAGGTGCCCACCCGAGGTGCACACCCGGGGCAAACCGGGCTCCGACTTCGTGCAGGCCGCACCTTGGAGCACACTTCGGAGCGCTCCTTGGTGCGCACCATGGTGCCCACCAGGGCGCGCAACCCAGCCAAGGTCTGCACACTAAGGTGCCCACCCCGGCGAAGGTGCACGCGAGGTGCGCACCCGGGGCAAACCGGGCTCCGACTTCGTGCACGCCATGGTGCCCACCGCGGCGAAGGTGCACGCGAGGTGCGCACCCGGGGCAAACCGGGCTCCGACTTCGTGCACGCCGCACCTTGGAGCACACTTCGGAGCGCTCCTTGGTGCGCACCATGGTGCCCACCAGGGCGCGCAACCCAGCCAAGGTGTGCGCACCAAGGTGCACGCGAGGTGCGCACCCGGGGCAAACCGGGGTCCGACTTCGTGCACGCCGCACCTTGGAGCACACATCGGAGCGCTCCCAGGTTCGCACCAGCGTTGCGCACCTTTGATGCGCTGCCTTCACTAATTTCCAGAAAAGGCAAAAAAAAACGATATTTTAAAATTTCCGTTCTGAAAGATAGTGAAAAAAACGGAACGCGGGTGCCATCTTGAGCCCTTCCTGGTGCGCAGCCCAGGCAAGTTGTGCGCACCAAGGTGCCCACCCTGGCGGAGGTGCGCGCCCGGGGCAAACCGGGCTCCGACTTCGTGCACTGCATGGTGCCCACCAAGGCGCGCAACCCAGCCAAGGTGCCCACCGCAGCGAAGGTGCACGCGAGGTGCACACCCGGGGCAAACCGGGCTCCGACTTCGTGCACGCCGCACCTTGGAGCACACTTCAGAGCGCTCCTTGGTGCGCACCAGGGCGCGCAACCCAGCCGAGGTGCCCACCCCGGCGAAGGTGCACGCGAGGTGCGCACCCGGGGCAAACCGGGCTCCGACTTCGTGCACGCCATGGTGCCCACCGCGGCGAAGGTGCGCACCCGGGGCAAACCGGGCTCCGACTTCGTGCACGCCGCACCTTGGAGCACACTTCGGAGCGCTCCTTGGTGCGCACCATGGTGCCCACCAGGCCGCGCAACCCAGCCAAGGTGTGCGCACCAAGGTGCACGCGAGGTGCGCACCCGGGGCAAACCGGGGTCCGACTTCGTGCACGCCGCACCTTGGAGCACACATCGGGGCGCTCCCGGGTTCGCACCGGCGTTGCGCACCGTGGTGGGCACCTCGGAGCACACCAAGGTGGGCAGCGAGGTGCGCACCTTTGATGCGATGCCTTCACTAATTTCCATAAAAGGCAAAAAAAAAACGAGATTTTAAAATTTCCGTTTTGAAAGATAGTGAGAAAAAGGGAATGCTGGTGCCATCTTGAGCCCGCCCTGGTGCGCAGCCCAGCCAAGGTTTGCGCACCAAGGTGCCCACCCTGGCGAAGGTGCGCGCCCGGGCAATTAACCCAACTTCCAACTTCGCGCGCGCCAGGGTGGGAGCGCACCCAACAACCGGGCCTGGGAAGAGCCAATGCGAGAAACCCCACCAAACTCTCTGACAAAAAAAGAGGGGGCGCTCCAGTAACCCCGCTTCGGAGCGCACCCTGGGCAAACCCAGCCAAGGTGCCCACCCCGGCCAAGGTGCAGGCGAGGTGCGCACCCGGGGCAAACCGGGCTCCGACAACGTGCACGCCGCACCTTGGAGCACACTTCGTAGCGCTCCCGGGTGCGCACCTCAGAGCACACCAAGGTGGGCAGCGAGGTGCGCACCTTTGATGCGCTGCCTTCACTAATTTCCAGAAAAGGCAAAAAAAAAAGGAGATTTTAAAATTTCCGTTTTGAAAGATAGTGAAAAAAACGGAACGCGCGTGCCATCTTGAGCCCGCCCTGGTGCGCAGCCCAGGTAAGGTGCCACCCTGGCAAAGGTGCGCACCCGGGCAATTAACCCTACTTCCGACTTCGTGCGCGCCAGGGTGGCAACCGGGCCTCGGAAGAGCCAATGCGAGAAACCCCACCAAACGCTCCGACAAAAAAAGAGGCGGCGCTCCAATAACCCCGCTTCGGAGCGCAGCCGGGGCAAACCAAGCCAAGGTGCCCACCCCGACGAAGGTGCACGCGAGGTGCGCACCCGGGGCAAACCGGGCTCCGACAACGTGCACGCAGCACCTTGGAGCACACTTCGAAGCACTCCCGGGTGCCCACCGGCGTTGCGCACCGTGGTGGGCAGCGAGGTGCGCACCTTTGATGCGCTGCCTTCACTAATTTCCAGAAAAAGGCAAAAAAAAATGAGATTTTAAAATTTCCGTTTTGAAAGATAGTGAAAAAAAAGGAACGCGGGTGCCATCTTGAGCCCGCCCTGGTGCGCAGCCCAGGCAAGGCATGCGCACCAAGGTGCCCACCCGAGGTGCACACCCGGGGCAAACCGGGCTCCGACTTCGTGCAGGCCGCACCTTGGAGCACACTTCGGAGCGCTCCTTGGTGCGCACCATGGTGCCCACCAGGGCGCACCCGAGGCAAACCGGGCTCCGACTTCGTGCACGCCGCACCTTGGAGCACACATCGGAGCGCTCCCAGGTTCGCACCAGCGTTGCGCACCTTTGATGCGCTGCCTTCACTAATTTCCAGAAAAGGCAAAAAAAAACGATATTTTAAAATTTCCGTTCTGAAAGATAGTGAAAAAAACGGAACGCGGGTGCCATCTTGAGCCCTTCCTGATGCGCAGCCCAGGCAAGTTGTGCGCACCAAGGTGCCCACCCTGGCGGAGGTGCGCGCCCGGGGCAAACCGGGCTCCGACTTCGTGCACTGCATGGTGCCCACCAAGGCGCGCAACCCAGCCAAGGTGCCCACCGCAGCGAAGGTGCACGCGAGGTGCGCACCCGAGGTGCACACCCGGGGCAAACCGGGCTCCGACTTCGTGCACGCCGCACCTTGGAGCACACTTCAGAGCGCTCCTTGGTACGCACCAGGGCGCGCAACCCAGCCAAGGTGCTCACCCCGGCGAAGGTGCACGCGAGGTGCGCACCCGGGGCAAACCGGGCTCGGACTTCGTGCACGCCGCACCTTGGAGCACACATCGGAGCGCTCCCGGGTTCGCACCAGCATTGCGCACCTTTGATGCGCTGCCTTCACTAATTTCCAGAAAAGGCAAAAAAAAGAAAAAAATGAGATTTTAAAATTTCCGTTTTGAAAGATAGTGAAAAAAACGGAACGCGGGTGCCATCTTGAGCCCGCCCTGGTGTGCAGCCCAGGCAAGTTGTGCGCACCAAGGCACCCACCCTGGCCAAGGTGGGTCACGGGGTGGGTCCTAGGGTGGGTAACGGGGTGGGTACTAAGGTGCGTGCCAAGGTGGGTCATAGGGTGGGTGCCAAGGTGGGCACCAGGGTGGGTGTGCACCAACCCTAGCCAGGGTAGGTCACGGGGTGGTTGTCGGGGTGGGCGTCAAGGAGCCAAGGTGGGTGGCAAGTAGCCAAGTTGCGTGCCAAGGTGGGTGTCGGGGTGGGTGCCAAGGATCCAAGGTGGGTGCCAAGGAACCAAGGTGGGTGTCTGGGTGGGTGCCGAGGTGGGAGCCAGGGTGGGTCCCAAGGTGAGTGCAAAGGTGGGTGCCAGGGTCAAGGTGAGTGCCAATGTGGGTTCCAAGGTGCCAGGGTCAGGGTGAGTGCCAATGTGGGTTCAAAGGTGCTAAGTTGGGTGCGAGGTTGGGTGCGAGGGTGGGTGGGTGCCAAGGTGTGCTAGGTGGAAGCCCGGGTGGGTCGGCATCCCATGGGTGTCGAGTTGGGTGCCTGATGGGTGCTTCTTGTCAAGTTTTAGTCGTCGGGACTCATTTCGAGCCTTAGAGGTCGTTTCTTGTCCGGTTGCCCTGTCTTCGACCTGGGAACCCAATTTTGGTCCTCGGGTCCCATTTTTTTTTGTCTCGCATCCCACTTTTGGCCTGTGGCCTTTTCGGGGTCGATTCTCGTTTTGGGCATCAGAGCATGTTTCTTCTCCTAAAACCCAATATTTGTTTATTAAGTCTCGGAACACATTTTTGTTCTCGTGGACCCATCATGGGTCTTGGAACGCATTTGTGGTCCTTGGGTCCCATTTTGCATCCCGAAACTTGTGTTTTGGTGCTTGATCCCTATTTTGGGTGCCCACCTTGCACCAAGTGCGCACCCGGGGCAAACCGAGCGCCTTGGTGCACCGGGGCAAGATCGAGCGTGCACCCGAGGCGCCCCGAACATGCACCAAGGTGCACTCGGCCCACATGTGAGCGCAGGTCGTTGCGCCCGAGGTGGTGTGTGGGCACCGCGTTGCAGACGGGACACTGCACGCACACGACGCCCCCTCCAGGTGCACGCACGTAGGCCGGGCCGGGTGCACACCCGACGCCCTAGCAAGGTGCGCGCACCCGGGCAGGGCTCACACTTGGCGAACGGGGCGCACTTCGCGAGGGAGGGTGTGCACCTCGACGGGGGTGGGTGGCCGGGGTGGATTCGCACGTGGGTCGCGGTTTGCTAAGTACACACTGCGACAAGCTCATAACGGGTGCGATCATACCAGCGTTAGTGCACCGGATCCCATCAGAACTCCGCAGTTAAGCGCGCTTGGGCCGGAGTAGTACTGGGATGGGTGACCTCCCGGGAAGTCCCGGTGTTGCACCCTTTTTTAGTTTTTCGCCGGGCGTCGCAATGCTATTTGAATAAACCTTTTGCCCGTTTGCGTTCTCGTCGGGGCCGGGCCGGGCCGGGGTGCGCTGCCCGCACTACCGCGCGCGCGGGGGCGACACCGAGCGCGCACCCGAGGCGCCCCGAGCACACAGGCCACGGTGCAACCCGGGCGTTGTGCGCGCACCCCGGTGCGCCCGAGGTGCTGCGCGCGCACCCAGGTGAAATCGGTGTGCACCTCGGCCAGTGCGCGCTCGGTCGAGTCGCGCACGTTGGCCAAGGTGCACGGTGATGTTTCTTACTCTAAGGTTCCGCACCAGACGCCCGGGACAGGTGAGCGAAGCTGGGCGGGGCCGGGTGCGCGGCCGGGGCAGGTGCACGCAGCTGGAGAGAGCTTTGGAGCACACTTCGGAGCGCACCAATGATGCGCTCCATTCAAAAGTTTCCTGAAAAGGCAAAAAAAGTTGAGATTATAGAATTTCCCACTTGAGAGATTGTAAAAAAAAAAAATTTAAAATGAAGGAAACGCGGGTGCCAAGGTGTGCGCAGCCCAGCCAAGGTGTGCGCACCAAGGCGCCCACCCTGGCGAAGGTGCACGCAAGGTGCGCACCCGAGGCAAACCGGACAATTAACCCAACTTTCGACTTCGCGCGCACCTTGGAGCGCACTTCGGAGCGCTCCTTGGTGCGCACCAATCTTGGGCACCTCGGAGTGCACCATGGCGCCCACCAAGGTGCGCACCCGGGGCAAACCGAGCTCCGACTTCGTGCGCACCTTGGAGCGCACGAAAGGTGCGCACCATGGCGCCCACCAAGGTGCGCAGCCCAGCCAAGGCGTGCGCATCAAGGTGCGCACCCTGGCGAAGGTGCGCACCCGGGGCAAACCGAGCTCCGACTTCGTGCGCACCTTGGAGCGCACAAAAGGTGCGCAACCCAGCCAAGGTGTGCGCACCCCGGTCAAACCGAGCTCCGAATCGTGCGCACCAGAGGTGCACGCCATCGTGCGCACCTTGGAGCACACTTCGGAGCCCTCCTTGGTGCGCGCCGATGTTGCGCACCTCGGAGCGCACCCGGGGAAAACAATGCAATTAACCCGACTTTCGACTTCGTGGGCACCTCGGAGCGCTCTCGGGTTCGCACCTCGGAGCACACCGAGGTGCGCACCTTTGATGCGCTGCCTTCACCAATTTCCAGAAAAGGCAAGAAAACATTGAGAAGGTGTGCGCACCGAGGTGCCCACCCTGGCGAAGGTGCACGCGAGGTGCGCACCCGGGGCAAACCGGGCTCCGACTTCGTGCACGCCGCACCTTGGAGCACACTTCGGAGCGCTCCTTGGTGCGCACCAGGGCGCGCAACCCAGCCGAGGTGCCCACCCCGGCGAAGGTGCACGCGAGGTGCGCACCCGGGGCAAACCGGGCTCCGACTTCGTGCACGCCATGGTGCCCACCGCGGCGAAGGTGCACGCGAGGTGCGCACCCGGGGCAAACCGGGCTCCGACTTCGTGCACGCCGCACCTTGGAGCACACTTCGGAGCGCTCCTTGGTGCGCACCATGGTGCCCACCAGGGCGCGCAACCCCGCCGAAGGTGCACGCGAGGTGCGCACCCGGGGCAAACCGGGCTCCGACTTCGTGCACGCCGCACCTTGGAGCACACTTCGGAGCGCTCCTTGGTGCGCACCATGGTGCCCACCAGGGCGCGCAACCCCGCCGAAGGTGCACGCGAGGTGCGCACCCGGGGCAAACCGGGCTCCGACTTCGTGCACGCCATGGTGCGCACCGCGGCGAAGGTGCGCACCCGGGGCAAACCGGGCTCCGACTTCGTGCACGCCGCACCTTGGAGCACACTTCGGAGCGCTCCTTGGTGCGCACCAGGGCGCGCAACCCAGCCGAGGTGCCCACCCCGGCGAAGGTGCACGCGAGGTGCGTACCCGGGGCAAACCGGGCTCCGACTTCGTGCACGCCGCACCTTGGAGCACACTTCGGAGCGCTCCTTGGTGCGCACCATGGTGCCCACCAGGCCGCGCAACCCAGCCAAGGTGTGCGCACCAAGGTGCACGCGAGGTGCGCACCCGGGGCAAACCGGGGTCCGACTTCGTGCACGCCGCACCTTGGAGCACACATCGGGGCGCTCCCGGGTTCGCACCGGCGTTGCGCACCGTGGTGGGCACCTCGGAGCACACCAAGGTGGGCAGCGAGGTGCGCACCTTTGATGCGATGCCTTCACTAATTTCCATAAAAGGCAAAAAAAAAACGAGATTTTAAAATTTCCGTTTTGAAAGATAGTGAGAAAAAGGGAATGCTGGTGCCATCTTGAGCCCGCCCTGGTGCGCAGCCCAGCCAAGGTGTGCGCACCAAGGTGCCCACCCTGGCGAAGGTGCGCGCCCGGGCAATTAACCCAACTTCCAACTTCGCGCGCGCCAGGGTGGGAGCGCACCCAACAACCGGGCCTGGGAAGAGCCAATGCGAGAAACCCCACCAAACGCTCTGACAAAAAAAGAGGGGGCGCTCCAGTAACCCCGCTTCGGAGCGCACCCTGGGCAAACCCAGCCAAGGTGCCCACCCCGGCCAAGGTGCAGGCGAGGTGCGCACCCGGGGCAAACCGGGCTCCGACAACGTGCACGCCGCACCTTGGAGCACACTTCGTAGCGCTCCCGGGTGCGCACCTCAGAGCACACCAAGGTGGGCAGCGAGGTGCGCACCTTTGATGCGCTGCCTTCACTAATTTCCAGAAAAGGCAAAAAAAAAAGGAGATTTTAAAATTTCCGTTTTGAAAGATAGTGAAAAAAACGGAACGCGCGTGCCATCTTGAGCCCGCCCTGGTGCGCAGCCCAGGTAAGGTGCCCACCCTGGCAAAGGTGCGCACCCGGGCAATTAACCCTACTTCCGACTTCGTGCGCGCCAGGGTGGCAACCGGGCCTCGGAAGAGCCAATGCGAGAAACCCCACCAAACGCTCCGACAAAAAAAGAGGCGGCGCTCCAATAACCCCGCTTCGGAGCGCAGCCGGGGCAAACCCAGCCAAGGTGCCCACCCCGACGAAGGTGCACGCGAGGTGCGCACCCGGGGCAAACCGGGCTCCGACAACGTGCACGCAGCACCTTGGAGCACACTTCGAAGCACTCCCGGGTGCCCACCGGCGTTGCGCACCGTGGTGGGCAGCGAGGTGCGCACCTTTGATGCGCTGCCTTCACTAATTTCCAGAAAAAGGCAAAAAAAAATGAGATTTTAAAATTTCCGTTTTGAAAGATAGTGAAAAAAAAGGAACGCGGGTGCCATCTTGAGCCCGCCCTGGTGCGCAGCCCAGGCAAGGCATGCGCACCAAGGTGCCCACCCGAGGTGCACACCCGGGGCAAACCGGGCTCCGACTTCGTGCAGGCCGCACCTTGGAGCACACTTCGGAGCGCTCCTTGGTGCGCACCATGGTGCCCACCAGGGCGCGCAACCCAGCCAAGGTCTGCACACTAAGGTGCCCACCCCGGCGAAGGTGCACGCGAGGTGCGCACCCGGGGCAAACCGGGCTCCGACTTCGTGCACGCCATGGTGCCCACCGCGGCGAAGGTGCACGCGAGGTGCGCACCCGGGGCAAACCGGGCTCCGACTTCGTGCACGCCGCACCTTGGAGCACACTTCGGAGCGCTCCTTGGTGCGCACCATGGTGCCCACCAGGGCGCGCAACCCAGCCAAGGTGTGCGCACCAAGGTGCACGCGAGGTGCGCACCCGGGGCAAACCGGGGTCCGACTTCGTGCACGCCGCACCTTGGAGCACACATCGGAGCGCTCCCAGGTTCGCACCAGCGTTGCGCACCTTTGATGCGCTGCCTTCACTAATTTCCAGAAAAGGCAAAAAAAAACGATATTTTAAAATTTCCGTTCTGAAAGATAGTGAAAAAAACGGAACGCGGGTGCCATCTTGAGCCCTTCCTGGTGCGCAGCCCAGGCAAGTTGTGCGCACCAAGGTGCCCACCCTGGCGGAGGTGCGCGCCCGGGGCAAACCGGGCTCCGACTTCGTGCACTGCATGGTGCCCACCAAGGCGCGCAACCCAGCCAAGGTGCCCACCGCAGCGAAGGTGCACGCGAGGTGCACACCCGGGGCAAACCGGGCTCCGACTTCGTGCACGCCGCACCTTGGAGCACACTTCAGAGCGCTCCTTGGTGCGCACCAGGGCGCGCAACCCAGCCGAGGTGCCCACCCCGGCGAAGGTGCACGCGAGGTGCGCACCCGGGGCAAACCGGGCTCCGACTTCGTGCACGCCATGGTGCCCACCGCGGCGAAGGTGCGCACCCGGGGCAAACCGGGCTCCGACTTCGTGCACGCCGCACCTTGGAGCACACTTCGGAGCGCTCCTTGGTGCGCACCATGGTGCCCACCAGGCCGCGCAACCCAGCCAAGGTGTGCGCACCAAGGTGCACGCGAGGTGCGCACCCGGGGCAAACCGGGGTCCGACTTCGTGCACGCCGCACCTTGGAGCACACATCGGGGCGCTCCCGGGTTCGCACCGGCGTTGCGCACCGTGGTGGGCACCTCGGAGCACACCAAGGTGGGCAGCGAGGTGCGCACCTTTGATGCGATGCCTTCACTAATTTCCATAAAAGGCAAAAAAAAAACGAGATTTTAAAATTTCCGTTTTGAAAGATAGTGAGAAAAAGGGAATGCTGGTGCCATCTTGAGCCCGCCCTGGTGCGCAGCCCAGCCAAGGTTTGCGCACCAAGGTGCCCACCCTGGCGAAGGTGCGCGCCCGGGCAATTAACCCAACTTCCAACTTCGCGCGCGCCAGGGTGGGAGCGCACCCAACAACCGGGCCTGGGAAGAGCCAATGCGAGAAACCCCACCAAACTCTCTGACAAAAAAAGAGGGGGCGCTCCAGTAACCCCGCTTCGGAGCGCACCCTGGGCAAACCCAGCCAAGGTGCCCACCCCGGCCAAGGTGCAGGCGAGGTGCGCACCCGGGGCAAACCGGGCTCCGACAACGTGCACGCCGCACCTTGGAGCACACTTCGTAGCGCTCCCGGGTGCGCACCTCAGAGCACACCAAGGTGGGCAGCGAGGTGCGCACCTTTGATGCGCTGCCTTCACTAATTTCCAGAAAAGGCAAAAAAAAAAGGAGATTTTAAAATTTCCGTTTTGAAAGATAGTGAAAAAAACGGAACGCGCGTGCCATCTTGAGCCCGCCCTGGTGCGCAGCCCAGGTAAGGTGCCACCCTGGCAAAGGTGCGCACCCGGGCAATTAACCCTACTTCCGACTTCGTGCGCGCCAGGGTGGCAACCGGGCCTCGGAAGAGCCAATGCGAGAAACCCCACCAAACGCTCCGACAAAAAAAGAGGCGGCGCTCCAATAACCCCGCTTCGGAGCGCAGCCGGGGCAAACCAAGCCAAGGTGCCCACCCCGACGAAGGTGCACGCGAGGTGCGCACCCGGGGCAAACCGGGCTCCGACAACGTGCACGCAGCACCTTGGAGCACACTTCGAAGCACTCCCGGGTGCCCACCGGCGTTGCGCACCGTGGTGGGCAGCGAGGTGCGCACCTTTGATGCGCTGCCTTCACTAATTTCCAGAAAAAGGCAAAAAAAAATGAGATTTTAAAATTTCCGTTTTGAAAGATAGTGAAAAAAAAGGAACGCGGGTGCCATCTTGAGCCCGCCCTGGTGCGCAGCCCAGGCAAGGCATGCGCACCAAGGTGCCCACCCGAGGTGCACACCCGGGGCAAACCGGGCTCCGACTTCGTGCAGGCCGCACCTTGGAGCACACTTCGGAGCGCTCCTTGGTGCGCACCATGGTGCCCACCAGGGCGCACCCGAGGCAAACCGGGCTCCGACTTCGTGCACGCCGCACCTTGGAGCACACATCGGAGCGCTCCCAGGTTCGCACCAGCGTTGCGCACCTTTGATGCGCTGCCTTCACTAATTTCCAGAAAAGGCAAAAAAAAACGATATTTTAAAATTTCCGTTCTGAAAGATAGTGAAAAAAACGGAACGCGGGTGCCATCTTGAGCCCTTCCTGATGCGCAGCCCAGGCAAGTTGTGCGCACCAAGGTGCCCACCCTGGCGGAGGTGCGCGCCCGGGGCAAACCGGGCTCCGACTTCGTGCACTGCATGGTGCCCACCAAGGCGCGCAACCCAGCCAAGGTGCCCACCGCAGCGAAGGTGCACGCGAGGTGCGCACCCGAGGTGCACACCCGGGGCAAACCGGGCTCCGACTTCGTGCACGCCGCACCTTGGAGCACACTTCAGAGCGCTCCTTGGTACGCACCAGGGCGCGCAACCCAGCCAAGGTGCTCACCCCGGCGAAGGTGCACGCGAGGTGCGCACCCGGGGCAAACCGGGCTCGGACTTCGTGCACGCCGCACCTTGGAGCACACATCGGAGCGCTCCCGGGTTCGCACCAGCATTGCGCACCTTTGATGCGCTGCCTTCACTAATTTCCAGAAAAGGCAAAAAAAAGAAAAAAATGAGATTTTAAAATTTCCGTTTTGAAAGATAGTGAAAAAAACGGAACGCGGGTGCCATCTTGAGCCCGCCCTGGTGTGCAGCCCAGGCAAGTTGTGCGCACCAAGGCACCCACCCTGGCCAAGGTGGGTCACGGGGTGGGTCCTAGGGTGGGTAACGGGGTGGGTACTAAGGTGCGTGCCAAGGTGGGTCATAGGGTGGGTGCCAAGGTGGGCACCAGGGTGGGTGTGCACCAACCCTAGCCAGGGTAGGTCACGGGGTGGTTGTCGGGGTGGGCGTCAAGGAGCCAAGGTGGGTGGCAAGTAGCCAAGTTGCGTGCCAAGGTGGGTGTCGGGGTGGGTGCCAAGGATCCAAGGTGGGTGCCAAGGAACCAAGGTGGGTGTCTGGGTGGGTGCCGAGGTGGGAGCCAGGGTGGGTCCCAAGGTGAGTGCAAAGGTGGGTGCCAGGGTCAAGGTGAGTGCCAATGTGGGTTCCAAGGTGCCAGGGTCAGGGTGAGTGCCAATGTGGGTTCAAAGGTGCTAAGTTGGGTGCGAGGTTGGGTGCGAGGGTGGGTGGGTGCCAAGGTGTGCTAGGTGGAAGCCCGGGTGGGTCGGCATCCCATGGGTGTCGAGTTGGGTGCCTGATGGGTGCTTCTTGTCAAGTTTTAGTCGTCGGGACTCATTTCGAGCCTTAGAGGTCGTTTCTTGTCCGGTTGCCCTGTCTTCGACCTGGGAACCCAATTTTGGTCCTCGGGTCCCATTTTTTTTTGTCTCGCATCCCACTTTTGGCCTGTGGCCTTTTCGGGGTCGATTCTCGTTTTGGGCATCAGAGCATGTTTCTTCTCCTAAAACCCAATATTTGTTTATTAAGTCTCGGAACACATTTTTGTTCTCGTGGACCCATCATGGGTCTTGGAACGCATTTGTGGTCCTTGGGTCCCATTTTGCATCCCGAAACTTGTGTTTTGGTGCTTGATCCCTATTTTGGGTGCCCACCTTGCACCAAGTGCGCACCCGGGGCAAACCGAGCGCCTTGGTGCACCGGGGCAAGATCGAGCGTGCACCCGAGGCGCCCCGAACATGCACCAAGGTGCACTCGGCCCACATGTGAGCGCAGGTCGTTGCGCCCGAGGTGGTGTGTGGGCACCGCGTTGCAGACGGGACACTGCACGCACACGACGCCCCCTCCAGGTGCACGCACGTAGGCCGGGCCGGGTGCACACCCGACGCCCTAGCAAGGTGCGCGCACCCGGGCAGGGCTCACACTTGGCGAACGGGGCGCACTTCGCGAGGGAGGGTGTGCACCTCGACGGGGGTGGGTGGCCGGGGTGGATTCGCACGTGGGTCGCGGTTTGCTAAGTACACACTGCGACAAGCTCATAACGGGTGCGATCATACCAGCGTTAGTGCACCGGATCCCATCAGAACTCCGCAGTTAAGCGCGCTTGGGCCGGAGTAGTACTGGGATGCGTGACCTCCCGGGAAGTCCCGGTGTTGCACCCTTTTTTAGTTTTTCGCCGGGCGTCGCAATGCTATTTGAATAAACCTTTTGCCCGTTTGCGTTCTCGTCGGGGCCGGGCCGGGCCGGGGTGCGCTGCCCGCACTACCGCGCGCGCGGGGGGCGACACCGAGCGCGCACCCGAGGCGCCCCGAGCACACAGGCCACGGTGCAACCCGGGCGTTGTGCGCGCACCCCGGTGCGCCCGAGGTGCTGCGCGCGCACCCAGGTGAAATCGGTGTGCACCTCGGCCAGTGCGCGCTCGGTCGAGTCGCGCACGTTGGCCAAGGTGCACGGTGATGTTTCTTACTCTAAGGTTCCGCACCAGACGCCCGGGACAGGTGAGCGAAGCTGGGCGGGGCCGGGTGCGCGGCCGGGGCAGGTGCACGCAGCTGGAGAGAGCTTTGGAGCACACTTCGGAGCGCACCAATGATGCGCTCCATTCAAAAGTTTCCTGAAAAGGCAAAAAAAGTTGAGATTATAGAATTTCCCACTTGAGAGATTGTAAAAAAAAAAAATTTAAAATGAAGGAAACGCGGGTGCCAAGGTGTGCGCAGCCCAGCCAAGGTGTGCGCACCAAGGCGCCCACCCTGGCGAAGGTGCACGCAAGGTGCGCACCCGAGGCAAACCGGACAATTAACCCAACTTTCGACTTCGCGCGCACCTTGGAGCGCACTTCGGAGCGCTCCTTGGTGCGCACCAATCTTGGGCACCTCGGAGTGCACCATGGCGCCCACCAAGGTGCGCACCCGGGGCAAACCGAGCTCCGACTTCGTGCGCACCTTGGAGCGCACGAAAGGTGCGCACCATGGCGCCCACCAAGGTGCGCAGCCCAGCCAAGGCGTGCGCATCAAGGTGCGCACCCTGGCGAAGGTGCGCACCCGGGGCAAACCGAGCTCCGACTTCGTGCGCACCTTGGAGCGCACAAAAGGTGCGCAACCCAGCCAAGGTGTGCGCACCCCGGTCAAACCGAGCTCCGAATCGTGCGCACCAGAGGTGCACGCCATCGTGCGCACCTTGGAGCACACTTCGGAGCCCTCCTTGGTGCGCGCCGATGTTGCGCACCTCGGAGCGCACCCGGGGAAAACAATGCAATTAACCCGACTTTCGACTTCGTGGGCACCTCGGAGCGCTCTCGGGTTCGCACCTCGGAGCACACCGAGGTGCGCACCTTTGATGCGCTGCCTTCACCAATTTCCAGAAAAGGCAAGAAAACATTGAGAAGGTGTGCGCACCGAGGTGCCCACCCTGGCGAAGGTGCACGCGAGGTGCGCACCCGGGGCAAACCGGGCTCCGACTTCGTGCACGCCGCACCTTGGAGCACACTTCGGAGCGCTCCTTGGTGCGCACCAGGGCGCGCAACCCAGCCGAGGTGCCCACCCCGGCGAAGGTGCACGCGAGGTGCGCACCCGGGGCAAACCGGGCTCCGACTTCGTGCACGCCATGGTGCCCACCGCGGCGAAGGTGCACGCGAGGTGCGCACCCGGGGCAAACCGGGCTCCGACTTCGTGCACGCCGCACCTTGGAGCACACTTCGGAGCGCTCCTTGGTGCGCACCATGGTGCCCACCAGGGCGCGCAACCCCGCCGAAGGTGCACGCGAGGTGCGCACCCGGGGCAAACCGGGCTCCGACTTCGTGCACGCCGCACCTTGGAGCACACTTCGGAGCGCTCCTTGGTGCGCACCATGGTGCCCACCAGGGCGCGCAACCCCGCCGAAGGTGCACGCGAGGTGCGCACCCGGGGCAAACCGGGCTCCGACTTCGTGCACGCCATGGTGCGCACCGCGGCGAAGGTGCGCACCCGGGGCAAACCGGGCTCCGACTTCGTGCACGCCGCACCTTGGAGCACACTTCGGAGCGCTCCTTGGTGCGCACCAGGGCGCGCAACCCAGCCGAGGTGCCCACCCCGGCGAAGGTGCACGCGAGGTGCGTACCCGGGGCAAACCGGGCTCCGACTTCGTGCACGCCGCACCTTGGAGCACACTTCGGAGCGCTCCTTGGTGCGCACCATGGTGCCCACCAGGCCGCGCAACCCAGCCAAGGTGTGCGCACCAAGGTGCACGCGAGGTGCGCACCCGGGGCAAACCGGGGTCCGACTTCGTGCACGCCGCACCTTGGAGCACACATCGGGGCGCTCCCGGGTTCGCACCGGCGTTGCGCACCGTGGTGGGCACCTCGGAGCACACCAAGGTGGGCAGCGAGGTGCGCACCTTTGATGCGATGCCTTCACTAATTTCCATAAAAGGCAAAAAAAAAACGAGATTTTAAAATTTCCGTTTTGAAAGATAGTGAGAAAAAGGGAATGCTGGTGCCATCTTGAGCCCGCCCTGGTGCGCAGCCCAGCCAAGGTGTGCGCACCAAGGTGCCCACCCTGGCGAAGGTGCGCGCCCGGGCAATTAACCCAACTTCCAACTTCGCGCGCGCCAGGGTGGGAGCGCACCCAACAACCGGGCCTGGGAAGAGCCAATGCGAGAAACCCCACCAAACGCTCTGACAAAAAAAGAGGGGGCGCTCCAGTAACCCCGCTTCGGAGCGCACCCTGGGCAAACCCAGCCAAGGTGCCCACCCCGGCCAAGGTGCAGGCGAGGTGCGCACCCGGGGCAAACCGGGCTCCGACAACGTGCACGCCGCACCTTGGAGCACACTTCGTAGCGCTCCCGGGTGCGCACCTCAGAGCACACCAAGGTGGGCAGCGAGGTGCGCACCTTTGATGCGCTGCCTTCACTAATTTCCAGAAAAGGCAAAAAAAAAAGGAGATTTTAAAATTTCCGTTTTGAAAGATAGTGAAAAAAACGGAACGCGCGTGCCATCTTGAGCCCGCCCTGGTGCGCAGCCCAGGTAAGGTGCCCACCCTGGCAAAGGTGCGCACCCGGGCAATTAACCCTACTTCCGACTTCGTGCGCGCCAGGGTGGCAACCGGGCCTCGGAAGAGCCAATGCGAGAAACCCCACCAAACGCTCCGACAAAAAAAGAGGCGGCGCTCCAATAACCCCGCTTCGGAGCGCAGCCGGGGCAAACCCAGCCAAGGTGCCCACCCCGACGAAGGTGCACGCGAGGTGCGCACCCGGGGCAAACCGGGCTCCGACAACGTGCACGCAGCACCTTGGAGCACACTTCGAAGCACTCCCGGGTGCCCACCGGCGTTGCGCACCGTGGTGGGCAGCGAGGTGCGCACCTTTGATGCGCTGCCTTCACTAATTTCCAGAAAAAGGCAAAAAAAAATGAGATTTTAAAATTTCCGTTTTGAAAGATAGTGAAAAAAAAGGAACGCGGGTGCCATCTTGAGCCCGCCCTGGTGCGCAGCCCAGGCAAGGCATGCGCACCAAGGTGCCCACCCGAGGTGCACACCCGGGGCAAACCGGGCTCCGACTTCGTGCAGGCCGCACCTTGGAGCACACTTCGGAGCGCTCCTTGGTGCGCACCATGGTGCCCACCAGGGCGCACCCGAGGCAAACCGGGCTCCGACTTCGTGCACGCCGCACCTTGGAGCACACATCGGAGCGCTCCCAGGTTCGCACCAGCGTTGCGCACCTTTGATGCGCTGCCTTCACTAATTTCCAGAAAAGGCAAAAAAAAACGATATTTTAAAATTTCCGTTCTGAAAGATAGTGAAAAAAACGGAACGCGGGTGCCATCTTGAGCCCTTCCTGATGCGCAGCCCAGGCAAGTTGTGCGCACCAAGGTGCCCACCCTGGCGGAGGTGCGCGCCCGGGGCAAACCGGGCTCCGACTTCGTGCACTGCATGGTGCCCACCAAGGCGCGCAACCCAGCCAAGGTGCCCACCGCAGCGAAGGTGCACGCGAGGTGCGCACCCGAGGTGCACACCCGGGGCAAACCGGGCTCCGACTTCGTGCACGCCGCACCTTGGAGCACACTTCAGAGCGCTCCTTGGTACGCACCAGGGCGCGCAACCCAGCCAAGGTGCTCACCCCGGCGAAGGTGCACGCGAGGTGCGCACCCGGGGCAAACCGGGCTCGGACTTCGTGCACGCCGCACCTTGGAGCACACATCGGAGCGCTCCCGGGTTCGCACCAGCATTGCGCACCTTTGATGCGCTGCCTTCACTAATTTCCAGAAAAGGCAAAAAAAAGAAAAAAATGAGATTTTAAAATTTCCGTTTTGAAAGATAGTGAAAAAAACGGAACGCGGGTGCCATCTTGAGCCCGCCCTGGTGTGCAGCCCAGGCAAGTTGTGCGCACCAAGGCACCCACCCTGGCCAAGGTGGGTCACGGGGTGGGTCCTAGGGTGGGTAACGGGGTGGGTACTAAGGTGCGTGCCAAGGTGGGTCATAGGGTGGGTGCCAAGGTGGGCACCAGGGTGGGTGTGCACCAACCCTAGCCAGGGTAGGTCACGGGGTGGTTGTCGGGGTGGGCGTCAAGGAGCCAAGGTGGGTGGCAAGTAGCCAAGTTGCGTGCCAAGGTGGGTGTCGGGGTGGGTGCCAAGGATCCAAGGTGGGTGCCAAGGAACCAAGGTGGGTGTCTGGGTGGGTGCCGAGGTGGGAGCCAGGGTGGGTCCCAAGGTGAGTGCAAAGGTGGGTGCCAGGGTCAAGGTGAGTGCCAATGTGGGTTCCAAGGTGCCAGGGTCAGGGTGAGTGCCAATGTGGGTTCAAAGGTGCTAAGTTGGGTGCGAGGTTGGGTGCGAGGGTGGGTGGGTGCCAAGGTGTGCTAGGTGGAAGCCCGGGTGGGTCGGCATCCCATGGGTGTCGAGTTGGGTGCCTGATGGGTGCTTCTTGTCAAGTTTTAGTCGTCGGGACTCATTTCGAGCCTTAGAGGTCGTTTCTTGTCCGGTTGCCCTGTCTTCGACCTGGGAACCCAATTTTGGTCCTCGGGTCCCATTTTTTTTTGTCTCGCATCCCACTTTTGGCCTGTGGCCTTTTCGGGGTCGATTCTCGTTTTGGGCATCAGAGCATGTTTCTTCTCCTAAAACCCAATATTTGTTTATTAAGTCTCGGAACACATTTTTGTTCTCGTGGACCCATCATGGGTCTTGGAACGCATTTGTGGTCCTTGGGTCCCATTTTGCATCCCGAAACTTGTTTGGTGCTTGATCCCTATTTTGGGTGCCCACCTTGCACCAAGTGCGCACCCGGGGCAAACCGAGCGCCTTGGTGCACCGGGGCAAGATCGAGCGTGCACCCGAGGCGCCCCGAACATGCACCAAGGTGCACTCGGCCCACATGTGAGCGCAGGTCGTTGCGCCCGAGGTGGTGTGGTGGGCACCGCGTTGCAGACGGGACACTGCACGCACACGACGCCCCCCTCCAGGTGCCACGCACGTAGGCCGGGCCGGGTGCACACCCGTCGCCCTAGCAAGGTGCGCGCACCCGGGCAGGGCTCACACTTGGCGAACGGGGCGCACTTCGCGAGGGAGGGTGTGCACCTCGACGGGGGTGGGTGGCCGGGGTGGATTCGCACGTGGGTCGCGGTTTGCTAAGTACACACTGCGACAAGCTCATAACGGGTGCGATCATACCAGCGTTAGTGCACCGGATCCCATCAGAACTCCGCAGTTAAGCGCGCTTGGGCCGGAGTAGTACTGGGATGCGTGACCTCCGGGAAGTCCCGGTGTTGCACCCTTTTTTAGTTTTCGCCGGGCGTCGCAATGCTATTTGAATAAACCTTTTGCCCGTTTGCGTTCTCGTCGGGGCCCGGGCCGGGCCGGGGTGCGCTGCCCGCACTACCGCGCGCGCGGGGGCGACACCGAGCGCGCACCCGAGGCGCCCCGAGCACACAGGCCACGGTGCAACCCGGGCGTTGTGCGCGCACCCCGGTGCGCCCGAGGTGCTGCGCGCGCACCCAGGTGAAATCGGTGTGCACCTCTGCCAGTGCGCGCTCGGTCGAGTCGCGCACGTTGGCCAAGGTGCACGGTGATGTTTCTTACTCTAAGGTTCCGCACCAGACGCCCGGGACAGGTGAGCGAAGCTGGGCGGGGCCGGGTGCGCGGCCCGGGGCAGGTGCACGCAGCTGGAGAGAGCTTTGGAGCACACTTCGGGAGCGCACCAATGATGCGCTCCATTCAAAAGTTTCCTGAAAAGGCAAAAAAAGTTGAGATTATAGAATTTCCCACTTGAGAGATTGTAAAAAAAAAAATTTAAAATGAAGGAAACGCGGGTGCCAAGGTGTGCGCAGCCCAGCCAAGGTGTGCGCACCAAGGCGCCCACCCCTGGCGAAGGTGCACGCAAGGTGCGCACCCGAGGCAAACCGGACAATTAACCCAACTTTCGACTTCGCGCGCACCTTGGAGCGCACTTCGGAGCGCTCCTTGGTGCGCACCAATCTTGGGCACCTCGGAGTGCACCATGGCGCCCACCAAGGTGCGCACCCGGGGCAAAACCGAGCTCCGACTTCGTGCGCACCTTGGAGCGCACGAAAGGTGCGCACCATGGCGCCCACCAAGGTGCGCAGCCCAGCCAAGGCGTGCGCATCAAGGTGCGCACCCTGGCGAAGGTGCGCACCCCGGGGCAAACGAGCTCCGACTCGTGCGCACCTTGGAGCGCACAAAAGGTGCGCAACCCAGCCAAGGTGTGCGCACCCCGGTCAAACCGAGCTCCGAATCGTGCGCACCAGAGGTGCACGCCATCGTGCGCACCTTGGAGCACACTTCGGAGCCCTCCTTGGTGCGCGCCGATGTTGCGCACCTCGGAGCGCACCCGGGGAAAACAATGCAATTAACCCGACTTTCGACTTCGTGGGCACCTCGGAGCGCTCTCGGGTTCGCACCTCGGAGCACACCGAGGTGCGCACCTTTGATGCGCTGCCTTCACCAATTTCCAGAAAAGGCAAGAAAACATTGAGAAGGGTGTGCGCACCGAGGTGCCCACCCTGGCGAAGGTGCACGCGAGGTGCGCACCCGGGGCAAACCGGGCTCCGACTTCGTGCACGCCGCACCTTGGAGCACACTTCGGAGCGCTCCTTGGTGCGCACCAGGGCGCGCAACCAGCCGAGGTGCCCACCCCGGCGAAGGTGCACGCGAGGTGCGCACCCGGGGCAAACCGGGCTCCGACTTCGTGCACGCCATGGTGCCCACCGCGGCGAAGGTGCACGCGAGGTGCGCACCCGGGGCAAACCGGGCTCCGACTTCGTGCACGCCGCACCTTGGAGCACACTTCGGAGCGCTCCTTGGTGCGCACCATGGTGCCCACCAGGGCGCGCAACCCCGCCGAAGGTGCACGCGAGGTGCGCACCCGGGGCAAAACCGGGCTCCGACTTCGTGCACGCCGCACCTTGGAGCACACTTCGGAGCGCTCCTTGGTGCGCACCATGGTGCCCACCAGGGCGCGCAACCCCGCCGAAGGTGCACGCGAGGTGCGCACCCGGGGCAAACCGGGCTCCGACTTCGTGCACGCCATGGTGCGCACCGCGGCGAAGGTGCGCACCCGGGGCAAACCGGGCTCCGACTTCGTGCACCGCCGCACCTTGGAGCACACTTCGGAGCGCTCCTTGGTGCGCACCAGGGCGCGCAACCCAGCCGAGGTGCCCACCCCGGCGAAGGTGCACGCGAGGTGCGTACCCGGGGCAAACCGGGCTCCGACTTCGTGCACGCCGCACCTTGGAGCACACTTCGGAGCGCTCCTTGGTGCGCACCATGGTGCCCACCAGGCCGCGCAACCCAGCCAAGGTGTGCGCACCAAGGTGCACGCGAGGTGCGCACCCGGGGCAAACCGGGGTCCGACTTCGTGCACGCCGCACCTTGGAGCACACATCGGGGCGCTCCCGGGTTCGCACCGGCGTTGCGCACCGTGGTGGGCACCTCGGAGCACACCAAGGTGGGCAGCGAGGTGCGCACCTTTGATGCGATGCCTTCACTAATTTCCATAAAAGGCAAAAAAAAAACGAGATTTTAAAATTTCCGTTTTGAAAGATAGTGAGAAAAAGGGAATGCTGGTGCCATCTTGAGCCCGCCCTGGTGCGCAGCCCAGCCAAGGTGTGCGCACCAAGGTGCCCACCCTGGCGAAGGTGCGCGCCCGGGCAATTAACCCAACTTCCAACTTCGCGCGCGCCAGGGTGGGAGCGCACCCAACAACCGGGCCTGGGAAGAGCCAATGCGAGAAACCCCACCAAACGCTCTGACAAAAAAAGAGGGGGCGCTCCAGTAACCCCGCTTCGGAGCGCACCCTGGGCAAACCCAGCCAAGGTGCCCACCCCGGCCAAGGTGCAGGCGAGGTGCGCACCCGGGGCAAACCGGGCTCCGACAACGTGCACGCCGCACCTTGGAGCACACTTCGTAGCGCTCCCGGGTGCGCACCTCAGAGCACACCAAGGTGGGCAGCGAGGTGCGCACCTTTGATGCGCTGCCTTCACTAATTTCCAGAAAAGGCAAAAAAAAAAGGAGATTTTAAAATTTCCGTTTTGAAAGATAGTGAAAAAAACGGAACGCGCGTGCCATCTTGAGCCCGCCCTGGTGCGCAGCCCAGGTAAGGTGCCCACCCTGGCAAAGGTGCGCACCCGGGCAATTAACCCTACTTCCGACTTCGTGCGCGCCAGGGTGGCAACCGGGCCTCGGAAGAGCCAATGCGAGAAACCCCACCAAACGCTCCGACAAAAAAAGAGGCGGCGCTCCAATAACCCCGCTTCGGAGCGCAGCCGGGGCAAACCCAGCCAAGGTGCCCACCCCGACGAAGGTGCACGCGAGGTGCGCACCCGGGGCAAACCGGGCTCCGACAACGTGCACGCAGCACCTTGGAGCACACTTCGAAGCACTCCCGGGTGCCCACCGGCGTTGCGCACCGTGGTGGGCAGCGAGGTGCGCACCTTTGATGCGCTGCCTTCACTAATTTCCAGAAAAAGGCAAAAAAAAATGAGATTTTAAAATTTCCGTTTTGAAAGATAGTGAAAAAAAAGGAACGCGGGTGCCATCTTGAGCCCGCCCTGGTGCGCAGCCCAGGCAAGGCATGCGCACCAAGGTGCCCACCCGAGGTGCACACCCGGGGCAAACCGGGCTCCGACTTCGTGCAGGCCGCACCTTGGAGCACACTTCGGAGCGCTCCTTGGTGCGCACCATGGTGCCCACCAGGGCGCGCAACCCAGCCAAGGTCTGCACACTAAGGTGCCCACCCCGGCGAAGGTGCACGCGAGGTGCGCACCCGGGGCAAACCGGGCTCCGACTTCGTGCACGCCATGGTGCCCACCGCGGCGAAGGTGCACGCGAGGTGCGCACCCGGGGCAAACCGGGCTCCGACTTCGTGCACGCCGCACCTTGGAGCACACTTCGGAGCGCTCCTTGGTGCGCACCATGGTGCCCACCAGGGCGCGCAACCCAGCCAAGGTGTGCGCACCAAGGTGCACGCGAGGTGCGCACCCGGGGCAAACCGGGGTCCGACTTCGTGCACGCCGCACCTTGGAGCACACATCGGAGCGCTCCCAGGTTCGCACCAGCGTTGCGCACCTTTGATGCGCTGCCTTCACTAATTTCCAGAAAAGGCAAAAAAAAACGATATTTTAAAATTTCCGTTCTGAAAGATAGTGAAAAAAACGGAACGCGGGTGCCATCTTGAGCCCTTCCTGGTGCGCAGCCCAGGCAAGTTGTGCGCACCAAGGTGCCCACCCTGGCGGAGGTGCGCGCCCGGGGCAAACCGGGCTCCGACTTCGTGCACTGCATGGTGCCCACCAAGGCGCGCAACCCAGCCAAGGTGCCCACCGCAGCGAAGGTGCACGCGAGGTGCACACCCGGGGCAAACCGGGCTCCGACTTCGTGCACGCCGCACCTTGGAGCACACTTCAGAGCGCTCCTTGGTGCGCACCAGGGCGCGCAACCCAGCCGAGGTGCCCACCCCGGCGAAGGTGCACGCGAGGTGCGCACCCGGGGCAAACCGGGCTCCGACTTCGTGCACGCCATGGTGCCCACCGCGGCGAAGGTGCGCACCCGGGGCAAACCGGGCTCCGACTTCGTGCACGCCGCACCTTGGAGCACACTTCGGAGCGCTCCTTGGTGCGCACCATGGTGCCCACCAGGCCGCGCAACCCAGCCAAGGTGTGCGCACCAAGGTGCACGCGAGGTGCGCACCCGGGGCAAACCGGGGTCCGACTTCGTGCACGCCGCACCTTGGAGCACACATCGGGGCGCTCCCGGGTTCGCACCGGCGTTGCGCACCGTGGTGGGCACCTCGGAGCACACCAAGGTGGGCAGCGAGGTGCGCACCTTTGATGCGATGCCTTCACTAATTTCCATAAAAGGCAAAAAAAAAACGAGATTTTAAAATTTCCGTTTTGAAAGATAGTGAGAAAAAGGGAATGCTGGTGCCATCTTGAGCCCGCCCTGGTGCACAGCCCAGCCAAGGTTTGCGCACCAAGGTGCCCACCCTGGCGAAGGTGCGCGCCCGGGCAATTAACCCAACTTCCAACTTCGCGCGCGCCAGGGTGGGAGCGCACCCAACAACCGGGCCTGGGAAGAGCCAATGCGAGAAACCCCACCAAACTCTCTGACAAAAAAAGAGGGGGCGCTCCAGTAACCCCGCTTCGGAGCGCACCCTGGGCAAACCCAGCCAAGGTGCCCACCCCGGCCAAGGTGCAGGCGAGGTGCGCACCCGGGGCAAACCGGGCTCCGACAACGTGCACGCCGCACCTTGGAGCACACTTCGTAGCGCTCCCGGGTGCGCACCTCAGAGCACACCAAGGTGGGCAGCGAGGTGCGCACCTTTGATGCGCTGCCTTCACTAATTTCCAGAAAAGGCAAAAAAAAAAGGAGATTTTAAAATTTCCGTTTTGAAAGATAGTGAAAAAAACGGAACGCGCGTGCCATCTTGAGCCCGCCCTGGTGCGCAGCCCAGGTAAGGTGCCACCCTGGCAAAGGTGCGCACCCGGGCAATTAACCCTACTTCCGACTTCGTGCGCGCCAGGGTGGCAACCGGGCCTCGGAAGAGCCAATGCGAGAAACCCCACCAAACGCTCCGACAAAAAAAGAGGCGGCGCTCCAATAACCCCGCTTCGGAGCGCAGCCGGGGCAAACCAAGCCAAGGTGCCCACCCCGACGAAGGTGCACGCGAGGTGCGCACCCGGGGCAAACCGGGCTCCGACAACGTGCACGCAGCACCTTGGAGCACACTTCGAAGCACTCCCGGGTGCCCACCGGCGTTGCGCACCGTGGTGGGCAGCGAGGTGCGCACCTTTGATGCGCTGCCTTCACTAATTTCCAGAAAAAGGCAAAAAAAAATGAGATTTTAAAATTTCCGTTTTGAAAGATAGTGAAAAAAAAGGAACGCGGGTGCCATCTTGAGCCCGCCCTGGTGCGCAGCCCAGGCAAGGCATGCGCACCAAGGTGCCCACCCGAGGTGCACACCCGGGGCAAACCGGGCTCCGACTTCGTGCAGGCCGCACCTTGGAGCACACTTCGGAGCGCTCCTTGGTGCGCACCATGGTGCCCACCAGGGCGCACCCGAGGCAAACCGGGCTCCGACTTCGTGCACGCCGCACCTTGGAGCACACATCGGAGCGCTCCCAGGTTCGCACCAGCGTTGCGCACCTTTGATGCGCTGCCTTCACTAATTTCCAGAAAAGGCAAAAAAAAACGATATTTTAAAATTTCCGTTCTGAAAGATAGTGAAAAAAACGGAACGCGGGTGCCATCTTGAGCCCTTCCTGATGCGCAGCCCAGGCAAGTTGTGCGCACCAAGGTGCCCACCCTGGCGGAGGTGCGCGCCCGGGGAAAACCGGGCTCCGACTTCGTGCACTGCATGGTGCCCACCAAGGCGCGCAACCCAGCCAAGGTGCCCACCGCAGCGAAGGTGCACGCGAGGTGCGCACCCGAGGTGCACACCCGGGGCAAACCGGGCTCCGACTTCGTGCACGCCGCACCTTGGAGCACACTTCAGAGCGCTCCTTGGTACGCACCAGGGCGCGCAACCCAGCCAAGGTGCTCACCCCGGCGAAGGTGCACGCGAGGTGCGCACCCGGGGCAAACCGGGCTCGGACTTCGTGCACGCCGCACCTTGGAGCACACATCGGAGCGCTCCCGGGTTCGCACCAGCATTGCGCACCTTTGATGCGCTGCCTTCACTAATTTCCAGAAAAGGCAAAAAAAAGAAAAAAATGAGATTTTAAAATTTCCGTTTTGAAAGATAGTGAAAAAAACGGAACGCGGGTGCCATCTTGAGCCCGCCCTGGTGTGCAGCCCAGGCAAGTTGTGCGCACCAAGGCACCCACCCTGGCCAAGGTGGGTCACGGGGTGGGTCCTAGGGTGGGTAACGGGGTGGGTACTAAGGTGCGTGCCAAGGTGGGTCATAGGGTGGGTGCCAAGGTGGGCACCAGGGTGGGTGTGCACCAACCCTAGCCAGGGTAGGTCACGGGGTGGTTGTCGGGGTGGGCGTCAAGGAGCCAAGGTGGGTGGCAAGTAGCCAAGTTGCGTGCCAAGGTGGGTGTCGGGGTGGGTGCCAAGGATCCAAGGTGGGTGCCAAGGAACCAAGGTGGGTGTCTGGGTGGGTGCCGAGGTGGGAGCCAGGGTGGGTCCCAAGGTGAGTGCAAAGGTGGGTGCCAGGGTCAAGGTGAGTGCCAATGTGGGTTCCAAGGTGCCAGGGTCAGGGTGAGTGCCAATGTGGGTTCAAAGGTGCTAAGTTGGGTGCGAGGTTGGGTGCGAGGGTGGGTGGGTGCCAAGGTGTGCTAGGTGGAAGCCCGGGTGGGTCGGCATCCCATGGGTGTCGAGTTGGGTGCCTGATGGGTGCTTCTTGTCAAGTTTTAGTCGTCGGGACTCATTTCGAGCCTTAGAGGTCGTTTCTTGTCCGGTTGCCCTGTCTTCGACCTGGGAACCCAATTTTGGTCCTCGGGTCCCATTTTTTTTTGTCTCGCATCCCACTTTTGGCCTGTGGCCTTTTCGGGGTCGATTCTCGTTTTGGGCATCAGAGCATGTTTCTTCTCCTAAAACCCAATATTTGTTTATTAAGTCTCGGAACACATTTTTGTTCTCGTGGACCCATCATGGGTCTTGGAACGCATTTGTGGTCCTTGGGTCCCATTTTGCATCCCGAAACTTGTGTTTTGGTGCTTGATCCCTATTTTGGGTGCCCACCTTGCACCAAGTGCGCACCCGGGGCAAACCGAGCGCCTTGGTGCACCGGGGCAAGATCGAGCGTGCACCCGAGGCGCCCCGAACATGCACCAAGGTGCACTCGGCCCACATGTGAGCGCAGGTCGTTGCGCCCGAGGTGGTGTGTGGGCACCGCGTTGCAGACGGGACACTGCACGCACACGACGCCCCCTCCAGGTGCACGCACGTAGGCCGGGCCGGGTGCACACCCGACGCCCTAGCAAGGTGCGCGCACCCGGGCAGGGCTCACACTTGGCGAACGGGGCGCACTTCGCGAGGGAGGGTGTGCACCTCGACGGGGGTGGGTGGCCGGGGTGGATTCGCACGTGGGTCGCGGTTTGCTAAGTACACACTGCGACAAGCTCATAACGGGTGCGATCATACCAGCGTTAGTGCACCGGATCCCATCAGAACTCCGCAGTTAAGCGCGCTTGGGCCGGAGTAGTACTGGGATGGGTGACCTCCCGGGAAGTCCCGGTGTTGCACCCTTTTTTAGTTTTTCGCCGGGCGTCGCAATGCTATTTGAATAAACCTTTTGCCCGTTTGCGTTCTCGTCGGGGCCGGGCCGGGCCGGGGTGCGCTGCCCGCACTACCGCGCGCGCGGGGGCGACACCGAGCGCGCACCCGAGGCGCCCCGAGCACACAGGCCACGGTGCAACCCGGGCGTTGTGCGCGCACCCCGGTGCGCCCGAGGTGCTGCGCGCGCACCCAGGTGAAATCGGTGTGCACCTCGGCCAGTGCGCGCTCGGTCGAGTCGCGCACGTTGGCCAAGGTGCACGGTGATGTTTCTTACTCTAAGGTTCCGCACCAGACGCCCGGGACAGGTGAGCGAAGCTGGGCGGGGCCGGGTGCGCGGCCGGGGCAGGTGCACGCAGCTGGAGAGAGCTTTGGAGCACACTTCGGAGCGCACCAATGATGCGCTCCATTCAAAAGTTTCCTGAAAAGGCAAAAAAAGTTGAGATTATAGAATTTCCCACTTGAGAGATTGTAAAAAAAAAAAATTTAAAATGAAGGAAACGCGGGTGCCAAGGTGTGCGCAGCCCAGCCAAGGTGTGCGCACCAAGGCGCCCACCCTGGCGAAGGTGCACGCAAGGTGCGCACCCGAGGCAAACCGGACAATTAACCCAACTTTCGACTTCGCGCGCACCTTGGAGCGCACTTCGGAGCGCTCCTTGGTGCGCACCAATCTTGGGCACCTCGGAGTGCACCATGGCGCCCACCAAGGTGCGCACCCGGGGCAAACCGAGCTCCGACTTCGTGCGCACCTTGGAGCGCACGAAAGGTGCGCACCATGGCGCCCACCAAGGTGCGCAGCCCAGCCAAGGCGTGCGCATCAAGGTGCGCACCCTGGCGAAGGTGCGCACCCGGGGCAAACCGAGCTCCGACTTCGTGCGCACCTTGGAGCGCACAAAAGGTGCGCAACCCAGCCAAGGTGTGCGCACCCCGGTCAAACCGAGCTCCGAATCGTGCGCACCAGAGGTGCACGCCATCGTGCGCACCTTGGAGCACACTTCGGAGCCCTCCTTGGTGCGCGCCGATGTTGCGCACCTCGGAGCGCACCCGGGGAAAACAATGCAATTAACCCGACTTTCGACTTCGTGGGCACCTCGGAGCGCTCTCGGGTTCGCACCTCGGAGCACACCGAGGTGCGCACCTTTGATGCGCTGCCTTCACCAATTTCCAGAAAAGGCAAGAAAACATTGAGAAGGTGTGCGCACCGAGGTGCCCACCCTGGCGAAGGTGCACGCGAGGTGCGCACCCGGGGCAAACCGGGCTCCGACTTCGTGCACGCCGCACCTTGGAGCACACTTCGGAGCGCTCCTTGGTGCGCACCAGGGCGCGCAACCCAGCCGAGGTGCCCACCCCGGCGAAGGTGCACGCGAGGTGCGCACCCGGGGCAAACCGGGCTCCGACTTCGTGCACGCCATGGTGCCCACCGCGGCGAAGGTGCACGCGAGGTGCGCACCCGGGGCAAACCGGGCTCCGACTTCGTGCACGCCGCACCTTGGAGCACACTTCGGAGCGCTCCTTGGTGCGCACCATGGTGCCCACCAGGGCGCGCAACCCCGCCGAAGGTGCACGCGAGGTGCGCACCCGGGGCAAACCGGGCTCCGACTTCGTGCACGCCGCACCTTGGAGCACACTTCGGAGCGCTCCTTGGTGCGCACCATGGTGCCCACCAGGGCGCGCAACCCCGCCGAAGGTGCACGCGAGGTGCGCACCCGGGGCAAACCGGGCTCCGACTTCGTGCACGCCATGGTGCGCACCGCGGCGAAGGTGCGCACCCGGGGCAAACCGGGCTCCGACTTCGTGCACGCCGCACCTTGGAGCACACTTCGGAGCGCTCCTTGGTGCGCACCAGGGCGCGCAACCCAGCCGAGGTGCCCACCCCGGCGAAGGTGCACGCGAGGTGCGTACCCGGGGCAAACCGGGCTCCGACTTCGTGCACGCCGCACCTTGGAGCACACTTCGGAGCGCTCCTTGGTGCGCACCATGGTGCCCACCAGGCCGCGCAACCCAGCCAAGGTGTGCGCACCAAGGTGCACGCGAGGTGCGCACCCGGGGCAAACCGGGGTCCGACTTCGTGCACGCCGCACCTTGGAGCACACATCGGGGCGCTCCCGGGTTCGCACCGGCGTTGCGCACCGTGGTGGGCACCTCGGAGCACACCAAGGTGGGCAGCGAGGTGCGCACCTTTGATGCGATGCCTTCACTAATTTCCATAAAAGGCAAAAAAAAAACGAGATTTTAAAATTTCCGTTTTGAAAGATAGTGAGAAAAAGGGAATGCTGGTGCCATCTTGAGCCCGCCCTGGTGCGCAGCCCAGCCAAGGTGTGCGCACCAAGGTGCCCACCCTGGCGAAGGTGCGCGCCCGGGCAATTAACCCAACTTCCAACTTCGCGCGCGCCAGGGTGGGAGCGCACCCAACAACCGGGCCTGGGAAGAGCCAATGCGAGAAACCCCACCAAACGCTCTGACAAAAAAAGAGGGGGCGCTCCAGTAACCCCGCTTCGGAGCGCACCCTGGGCAAACCCAGCCAAGGTGCCCACCCCGGCCAAGGTGCAGGCGAGGTGCGCACCCGGGGCAAACCGGGCTCCGACAACGTGCACGCCGCACCTTGGAGCACACTTCGTAGCGCTCCCGGGTGCGCACCTCAGAGCACACCAAGGTGGGCAGCGAGGTGCGCACCTTTGATGCGCTGCCTTCACTAATTTCCAGAAAAGGCAAAAAAAAAAGGAGATTTTAAAATTTCCGTTTTGAAAGATAGTGAAAAAAACGGAACGCGCGTGCCATCTTGAGCCCGCCCTGGTGCGCAGCCCAGGTAAGGTGCCCACCCTGGCAAAGGTGCGCACCCGGGCAATTAACCCTACTTCCGACTTCGTGCGCGCCAGGGTGGCAACCGGGCCTCGGAAGAGCCAATGCGAGAAACCCCACCAAACGCTCCGACAAAAAAAGAGGCGGCGCTCCAATAACCCCGCTTCGGAGCGCAGCCGGGGCAAACCCAGCCAAGGTGCCCACCCCGACGAAGGTGCACGCGAGGTGCGCACCCGGGGCAAACCGGGCTCCGACAACGTGCACGCAGCACCTTGGAGCACACTTCGAAGCACTCCCGGGTGCCCACCGGCGTTGCGCACCGTGGTGGGCAGCGAGGTGCGCACCTTTGATGCGCTGCCTTCACTAATTTCCAGAAAAAGGCAAAAAAAAATGAGATTTTAAAATTTCCGTTTTGAAAGATAGTGAAAAAAAAGGAACGCGGGTGCCATCTTGAGCCCGCCCTGGTGCGCAGCCCAGGCAAGGCATGCGCACCAAGGTGCCCACCCGAGGTGCACACCCGGGGCAAACCGGGCTCCGACTTCGTGCAGGCCGCACCTTGGAGCACACTTCGGAGCGCTCCTTGGTGCGCACCATGGTGCCCACCAGGGCGCGCAACCCAGCCAAGGTCTGCACACTAAGGTGCCCACCCCGGCGAAGGTGCACGCGAGGTGCGCACCCGGGGCAAACCGGGCTCCGACTTCGTGCACGCCATGGTGCCCACCGCGGCGAAGGTGCACGCGAGGTGCGCACCCGGGGCAAACCGGGCTCCGACTTCGTGCACGCCGCACCTTGGAGCACACTTCGGAGCACTCCTTGGTGCGCACCATGGTGCCCACCAGGGCGCGCAACCCAGCCAAGGTGTGCGCACCAAGGTGCACGCGAGGTGCGCACCCGGGGCAAACCGGGGTCCGACTTCGTGCACGCCGCACCTTGGAGCACACATCGGAGCGCTCCCAGGTTCGCACCAGCGTTGCGCACCTTTGATGCGCTGCCTTCACTAATTTCCAGAAAAGGCAAAAAAAAACGATATTTTAAAATTTCCGTTCTGAAAGATAGTGAAAAAAACGGAACGCGGGTGCCATCTTGAGCCCTTCCTGGTGCGCAGCCCAGGCAAGTTGTGCGCACCAAGGTGCCCACCCTGGCGGAGGTGCGCGCCCGGGGCAAACCGGGCTCCGACTTCGTGCACTGCATGGTGCCCACCAAGGCGCGCAACCCAGCCAAGGTGCCCACCGCAGCGAAGGTGCACGCGAGGTGCACACCCGGGGCAAACCGGGCTCCGACTTCGTGCACGCCGCACCTTGGAGCACACTTCAGAGCGCTCCTTGGTGCGCACCAGGGCGCGCAACCCAGCCGAGGTGCCCACCCCGGCGAAGGTGCACGCGAGGTGCGCACCCGGGGCAAACCGGGCTCCGACTTCGTGCACGCCATGGTGCCCACCGCGGCGAAGGTGCGCACCCGGGGCAAACCGGGCTCCGACTTCGTGCACGCCGCACCTTGGAGCACACTTCGGAGCGCTCCTTGGTGCGCACCATGGTGCCCACCAGGCCGCGCAACCCAGCCAAGGTGTGCGCACCAAGGTGCACGCGAGGTGCGCACCCGGGGCAAACCGGGGTCCGACTTCGTGCACGCCGCACCTTGGAGCACACATCGGGGCGCTCCCGGGTTCGCACCGGCGTTGCGCACCGTGGTGGGCACCTCGGAGCACACCAAGGTGGGCAGCGAGGTGCGCACCTTTGATGCGATGCCTTCACTAATTTCCATAAAAGGCAAAAAAAAAACGAGATTTTAAAATTTCCGTTTTGAAAGATAGTGAGAAAAAGGGAATGCTGGTGCCATCTTGAGCCCGCCCTGGTGCGCAGCCCAGCCAAGGTTTGCGCACCAAGGTGCCCACCCTGGCGAAGGTGCGCGCCCGGGCAATTAACCCAACTTCCAACTTCGCGCGCGCCAGGGTGGGAGCGCACCCAACAACCGGGCCTGGGAAGAGCCAATGCGAGAAACCCCACCAAACTCTCTGACAAAAAAAGAGGGGGCGCTCCAGTAACCCCGCTTCGGAGCGCACCCTGGGCAAACCCAGCCAAGGTGCCCACCCCGGCCAAGGTGCAGGCGAGGTGCGCACCCGGGGCAAACCGGGCTCCGACAACGTGCACGCCGCACCTTGGAGCACACTTCGTAGCGCTCCCGGGTGCGCACCTCAGAGCACACCAAGGTGGGCAGCGAGGTGCGCACCTTTGATGCGCTGCCTTCACTAATTTCCAGAAAAGGCAAAAAAAAAAGGAGATTTTAAAATTTCCGTTTTGAAAGATAGTGAAAAAAACGGAACGCGCGTGCCATCTTGAGCCCGCCCTGGTGCGCAGCCCAGGTAAGGTGCCACCCTGGCAAAGGTGCGCACCCGGGCAATTAACCCTACTTCCGACTTCGTGCGCGCCAGGGTGGCAACCGGGCCTCGGAAGAGCCAATGCGAGAAACCCCACCAAACGCTCCGACAAAAAAAGAGGCGGCGCTCCAATAACCCCGCTTCGGAGCGCAGCCGGGGCAAACCAAGCCAAGGTGCCCACCCCGACGAAGGTGCACGCGAGGTGCGCACCCGGGGCAAACCGGGCTCCGACAACGTGCACGCAGCACCTTGGAGCACACTTCGAAGCACTCCCGGGTGCCCACCGGCGTTGCGCACCGTGGTGGGCAGCGAGGTGCGCACCTTTGATGCGCTGCCTTCACTAATTTCCAGAAAAAGGCAAAAAAAAATGAGATTTTAAAATTTCCGTTTTGAAAGATAGTGAAAAAAAAGGAACGCGGGTGCCATCTTGAGCCCGCCCTGGTGCGTAGCCCAGGCAAGGCATGCGCACCAAGGTGCCCACCCGAGGTGCACACCCGGGGCAAACCGGGCTCCGACTTCGTGCAGGCCGCACCTTGGAGCACACTTCGGAGCGCTCCTTGGTGCGCACCATGGTGCCCACCAGGGCGCACCCGAGGCAAACCGGGCTCCGACTTCGTGCACGCCGCACCTTGGAGCACACATCGGAGCGCTCCCAGGTTCGCACCAGCGTTGCGCACCTTTGATGCGCTGCCTTCACTAATTTCCAGAAAAGGCAAAAAAAAACGATATTTTAAAATTTCCGTTCTGAAAGATAGTGAAAAAAACGGAACGCGGGTGCCATCTTGAGCCCTTCCTGATGCGCAGCCCAGGCAAGTTGTGCGCACCAAGGTGCCCACCCTGGCGGAGGTGCGCGCCCGGGGCAAACCGGGCTCCGACTTCGTGCACTGCATGGTGCCCACCAAGGCGCGCAACCCAGCCAAGGTGCCCACCGCAGCGAAGGTGCACGCGAGGTGCGCACCCGAGGTGCACACCCGGGGCAAACCGGGCTCCGACTTCGTGCACGCCGCACCTTGGAGCACACTTCAGAGCGCTCCTTGGTACGCACCAGGGCGCGCAACCCAGCCAAGGTGCTCACCCCGGCGAAGGTGCACGCGAGGTGCGCACCCGGGGCAAACCGGGCTCGGACTTCGTGCACGCCGCACCTTGGAGCACACATCGGAGCGCTCCCGGGTTCGCACCAGCATTGCGCACCTTTGATGCGCTGCCTTCACTAATTTCCAGAAAAGGCAAAAAAAAGAAAAAAATGAGATTTTAAAATTTCCGTTTTGAAAGATAGTGAAAAAAACGGAACGCGGGTGCCATCTTGAGCCCGCCTTGGTGTGCAGCCCAGGCAAGTTGTGCGCACCAAGGCACCCACCCTGGCCAAGGTGGGTCACGGGGTGGGTCCTAGGGTGGGTAACGGGGTGGGTACTAAGGTGCGTGCCAAGGTGGGTCATAGGGTGGGTGCCAAGGTGGGCACCAGGGTGGGTGTGCACCAACCCTAGCCAGGGTAGGTCACGGGGTGGTTGTCGGGGTGGGCGTCAAGGAGCCAAGGTGGGTGGCAAGTAGCCAAGTTGCGTGCCAAGGTGGGTGTCGGGGTGGGTGCCAAGGATCCAAGGTGGGTGCCAAGGAACCAAGGTGGGTGTCTGGGTGGGTGCCGAGGTGGGAGCCAGGGTGGGTCCCAAGGTGAGTGCAAAGGTGGGTGCCAGGGTCAAGGTGAGTGCCAATGTGGGTTCCAAGGTGCCAGGGTCAGGGTGAGTGCCAATGTGGGTTCAAAGGTGCTAAGTTGGGTGCGAGGTTGGGTGCGAGGGTGGGTGGGTGCCAAGGTGTGCTAGGTGGAAGCCCGGGTGGGTCGGCATCCCATGGGTGTCGAGTTGGGTGCCTGATGGGTGCTTCTTGTCAAGTTTTAGTCGTCGGGACTCATTTCGAGCCTTAGAGGTCGTTTCTTGTCCGGTTGCCCTGTCTTCGACCTGGGAACCCAATTTTGGTCCTCGGGTCCCATTTTTTTTTGTCTCGCATCCCACTTTTGGCCTGTGGCCTTTTCGGGGTCGATTCTCGTTTTGGGCATCAGAGCATGTTTCTTCTCCTAAAACCCAATATTTGTTTATTAAGTCTCGGAACACATTTTTGTTCTCGTGGACCCATCATGGGTCTTGGAACGCATTTGTGGTCCTTGGGTCCCATTTTGCATCCCGAAACTTGTGTTTTGGTGCTTGATCCCTATTTTGGGTGCCCACCTTGCACCAAGTGCGCACCCGGGGCAAACCGAGCGCCTTGGTGCACCGGGGCAAGATCGAGCGTGCACCCGAGGCGCCCCGAACATGCACCAAGGTGCACTCGGCCCACATGTGAGCGCAGGTCGTTGCGCCCGAGGTGGTGTGTGGGCACCGCGTTGCAGACGGGACACTGCACGCACACGACGCCCCCTCCAGGTGCACGCACGTAGGCCGGGCCGGGTGCACACCCGACGCCCTAGCAAGGTGCGCGCACCCGGGCAGGGCTCACACTTGGCGAACGGGGCGCACTTCGCGAGGGAGGGTGTGCACCTCGACGGGGGTGGGTGGCCGGGGTGGATTCGCACGTGGGTCGCGGTTTGCTAAGTACACACTGCGACAAGCTCATAACGGGTGCGATCATACCAGCGTTAGTGCACCGGATCCCATCAGAACTCCGCAGTTAAGCGCGCTTGGGCCGGAGTAGTACTGGGATGGGTGACCTCCCGGGAAGTCCCGGTGTTGCACCCTTTTTTAGTTTTTCGCCGGGCGTCGCAATGCTATTTGAATAAACCTTTTGCCCGTTTGCGTTCTCGTCGGGGCCGGGCCGGGCCGGGGTGCGCTGCCCGCACTACCGCGCGCGCGGGGGCGACACCGAGCGCGCACCCGAGGCGCCCCGAGCACACAGGCCACGGTGCAACCCGGGCGTTGTGCGCGCACCCCGGTGCGCCCGAGGTGCTGCGCGCGCACCCAGGTGAAATCGGTGTGCACCTCGGCCAGTGCGCGCTCGGTCGAGTCGCGCACGTTGGCCAAGGTGCACGGTGATGTTTCTTACTCTAAGGTTCCGCACCAGACGCCCGGGACAGGTGAGCGAAGCTGGGCGGGGCCGGGTGCGCGGCCGGGGCAGGTGCACGCAGCTGGAGAGAGCTTTGGAGCACACTTCGGAGCGCACCAATGATGCGCTCCATTCAAAAGTTTCCTGAAAAGGCAAAAAAAGTTGAGATTATAGAATTTCCCACTTGAGAGATTGTAAAAAAAAAAAATTTAAAATGAAGGAAACGCGGGTGCCAAGGTGTGCGCAGCCCAGCCAAGGTGTGCGCACCAAGGCGCCCACCCTGGCGAAGGTGCACGCAAGGTGCGCACCCGAGGCAAACCGGACAATTAACCCAACTTTCGACTTCGCGCGCACCTTGGAGCGCACTTCGGAGCGCTCCTTGGTGCGCACCAATCTTGGGCACCTCGGAGTGCACCATGGCGCCCACCAAGGTGCGCACCCGGGGCAAACCGAGCTCCGACTTCGTGCGCACCTTGGAGCGCACGAAAGGTGCGCACCATGGCGCCCACCAAGGTGCGCAGCCCAGCCAAGGCGTGCGCATCAAGGTGCGCACCCTGGCGAAGGTGCGCACCCGGGGCAAACCGAGCTCCGACTTCGTGCGCACCTTGGAGCGCACAAAAGGTGCGCAACCCAGCCAAGGTGTGCGCACCCCGGTCAAACCGAGCTCCGAATCGTGCGCACCAGAGGTGCACGCCATCGTGCGCACCTTGGAGCACACTTCGGAGCCCTCCTTGGTGCGCGCCGATGTTGCGCACCTCGGAGCGCACCCGGGGAAAACAATGCAATTAACCCGACTTTCGACTTCGTGGGCACCTCGGAGCGCTCTCGGGTTCGCACCTCGGAGCACACCGAGGTGCGCACCTTTGATGCGCTGCCTTCACCAATTTCCAGAAAAGGCAAGAAAACATTGAGAAGGTGTGCGCACCGAGGTGCCCACCCTGGCGAAGGTGCACGCGAGGTGCGCACCCGGGGCAAACCGGGCTCCGACTTCGTGCACGCCGCACCTTGGAGCACACTTCGGAGCGCTCCTTGGTGCGCACCAGGGCGCGCAACCCAGCCGAGGTGCCCACCCCGGCGAAGGTGCACGCGAGGTGCGCACCCGGGGCAAACCGGGCTCCGACTTCGTGCACGCCATGGTGCCCACCGCGGCGAAGGTGCACGCGAGGTGCGCACCCGGGGCAAACCGGGCTCCGACTTCGTGCACGCCGCACCTTGGAGCACACTTCGGAGCGCTCCTTGGTGCGCACCATGGTGCCCACCAGGGCGCGCAACCCCGCCGAAGGTGCACGCGAGGTGCGCACCCGGGGCAAACCGGGCTCCGACTTCGTGCACGCCGCACCTTGGAGCACACTTCGGAGCGCTCCTTGGTGCGCACCATGGTGCCCACCAGGGCGCGCAACCCCGCCGAAGGTGCACGCGAGGTGCGCACCCGGGGCAAACCGGGCTCCGACTTCGTGCACGCCATGGTGCGCACCGCGGCGAAGGTGCGCACCCGGGGCAAACCGGGCTCCGACTTCGTGCACGCCGCACCTTGGAGCACACTTCGGAGCGCTCCTTGGTGCGCACCAGGGCGCGCAACCCAGCCGAGGTGCCCACCCCGGCGAAGGTGCACGCGAGGTGCGTACCCGGGGCAAACCGGGCTCCGACTTCGTGCACGCCGCACCTTGGAGCACACTTCGGAGCGCTCCTTGGTGCGCACCATGGTGCCCACCAGGCCGCGCAACCCAGCCAAGGTGTGCGCACCAAGGTGCACGCGAGGTGCGCACCCGGGGCAAACCGGGGTCCGACTTCGTGCACGCCGCACCTTGGAGCACACATCGGGGCGCTCCCGGGTTCGCACCGGCGTTGCGCACCGTGGTGGGCACCTCGGAGCACACCAAGGTGGGCAGCGAGGTGCGCACCTTTGATGCGATGCCTTCACTAATTTCCATAAAAGGCAAAAAAAAAACGAGATTTTAAAATTTCCGTTTTGAAAGATAGTGAGAAAAAGGGAATGCTGGTGCCATCTTGAGCCCGCCCTGGTGCGCAGCCCAGCCAAGGTGTGCGCACCAAGGTGCCCACCCTGGCGAAGGTGCGCGCCCGGGCAATTAACCCAACTTCCAACTTCGCGCGCGCCAGGGTGGGAGCGCACCCAACAACCGGGCCTGGGAAGAGCCAATGCGAGAAACCCCACCAAACGCTCTGACAAAAAAAGAGGGGGCGCTCCAGTAACCCCGCTTCGGAGCGCACCCTGGGCAAACCCAGCCAAGGTGCCCACCCCGGCCAAGGTGCAGGCGAGGTGCGCACCCGGGGCAAACCGGGCTCCGACAACGTGCACGCCGCACCTTGGAGCACACTTCGTAGCGCTCCCGGGTGCGCACCTCAGAGCACACCAAGGTGGGCAGCGAGGTGCGCACCTTTGATGCGCTGCCTTCACTAATTTCCAGAAAAGGCAAAAAAAAAAGGAGATTTTAAAATTTCCGTTTTGAAAGATAGTGAAAAAAACGGAACGCGCGTGCCATCTTGAGCCCGCCCTGGTGCGCAGCCCAGGTAAGGTGCCCACCCTGGCAAAGGTGCGCACCCGGGCAATTAACCCTACTTCCGACTTCGTGCGCGCCAGGGTGGCAACCGGGCCTCGGAAGAGCCAATGCGAGAAACCCCACCAAACGCTCCGACAAAAAAAGAGGCGGCG
>NW_026729136.1:107500-132500 GCF_030272615.1 Cryptomeria japonica
AGGTGAGCTTCTCCTCATAGGCAATTCCGCTCTTATCCGGTCACGTTTGTGTGCCCGAATTTCGCAAGGCAACCTCCATGGGACATGGAAAAGACTCGAGAAGAGAGCTCGCTCACGGGAGAGAGAAGCCAAGGAGACCACGAGAGTGCTGAGAGTGGGACAGCGCTGAATAGGCGGGAGAAGCCTGCGCGTATAAACGGAGATATATATCCAATTGCAACGAAGGAACGTGCCAAAGATCGAGAACAATGGCAGAAATGCTAGTAACGTGCACTTCGGGACCAACGCATCACCGGAAGACAACCGCCAAACATCGAAAGAGTCGCGATGCTCCGCAACCTACGTGCAAAGCGGTCGCACACCGGGTAAGGGAGTGAGAGCCCCAAACATAGCTGGGCGAGGCGCTCACTCCGCTCTTTAATATCTCGTTAATACCGCCAAGGAAATGGCACAAGCACACACACACAAGCATCCTCGGAAGAGGACAGTTCGAGTGACAGGTCAAATCCAAGAGTTCCGAAGACTACCTCCAGGAACAATCGGGAACAAGACCGATTACAAGTCGTCGAGTCTGTTACTGGGCGAACACGAGATGCGCACAGGAAATCGATCAGCCCTCACAATGGCCCAAGGCCAGAGATCGGACTGCTACGATTTACCCCAACAATCATCGTGCCACTCTTCGCAGAGAGGTGATAGACGCCAACGAGCCCGCGCATAGCAATCGAGGTGTAAAAAGGGCGTTGAAGGCAGGAAGCCTGGACGAAAGAGGCTACGAGGTCACCTCGAAGCGGTCTAAGAATCGGGCGCACTTGGGGCGACTACCAGTGCCAACCCCTTATCCCGCGGTGCGTCCGACACACAGAAATTTCCAAGGCGGCCAAGGAGCCTCCCCGCATAGCAATCGGGGTGTGAGGTTACGGATGCAGCATTGATAGCAATCGAGGTGTGAGGCGAAGGATGCAGAAGTGAGAGCCGAGGGATGTAGCAGAGATAGCAATCGGGGTGTGTGATGCAGAAGAGATAGCAATCGAGGTGTGCGGTGGGAAGGGCCCAGCAGCCAGAATGCATGAAGCGACGGATGAAGCAGTGATGACAACCGGGCTGTGAGGAGAGGAGGGATGCAGCCAAGAAAGCAATCAGGGCTCGAGGCAAGGGATGCATCAAGGATAGCAATCATGTTGTGAGGCGAGATTCCAAAGGCTAAACGTGAGAGGCTGCAGGGTCGACTCAGAGAGGTCTATGCATGTGAGAGGCTGAAAGCAAGGTCGACTCGGAGCGGTCTATGCATCGGGCGCGCTTGGGGCGACTACCAGTGCCAACCCCTTATCCCGCGACGCGTCCGACAAAGAGAACGTTCCAAGGCGGCAGAGGAGGTTACCAGCCGAAGGATGCAGTAGCAATAACAGGTATAGTTCCGCGGCGGCCGAGAAGACTCACCGCATAGGAATCGGGATGCGAGGCGAGGGATGCGGCGGGAAGGCCCCGACGGCTAAACGGAAGAGGCTGCAGGGCCGCCTCGGAATGGTCCAAGCATCGGATGCGATTGGGACGACTACCAGTGCCAACCCCTTATCCCGCGATGCGTCCGATACACAGATAGTTCCAAGGCGGCCGAGGAGCCTCACCGCATATCAATCGGGGTGCGAGGCGAGGGATGGGGCGGGAAGGCCCCAACGGCTAGACGGAAGAGGCTTCAGGGCCACCTCGGAATGGTCCAAGCATCGGACGCGCTTGGGGCGACTGCCAGTGCCAACCCCTTATCCCGCGATGCGTCCGATACACAGATGGTTCCAAGGCGGCCGAGGAGCCTCACCGCATAGCAATCGGGGGTGCGAGGCGAGGGATGGGGCGGGAAGGCCCCAACGGCTAGACGGAAGAGGCTTCAGGGCCGCCTAGGAATGGTCCAAGCATCGGACACGCTTGGGGCGACTACCAGTGACAGCCCCCTATCCCGCGATGCGTCCGATACGAAGATGGTTCCAAGGCGGCCGAGGAGCCTCACCGCATAGCAATCGGGGTGCGAGGTGGGGGATGCGGCGAGATGGCCCCAACGGCTAGACGGAAGAGGCCACAGGGCCGCGTCGGAATAGTCCAAGCATCGGACGCGCTTGGGGCGACTACCAGTGACAACCCCTTATCCCGCGATGCGTCCGATACGAAGATAGTTCCAAGGCGGCCGAGGAGCCTCACCGCATAGCAATCGGGGTGCGAGGTGGGGGATGCGGCGAGATGGCCCCAACGGCTAGACGGAAGAGGCTGCAGGGCCGCCTCGGAATAGTCCAAGCATCGGACGCGCTTGGGGCCACTACCAGTGACAACCCCTTATCCCGCAATGCGTCCGATACGAAGATAGTTCCAAGGCGGCCGAAGAGCCTCACCGCATAGCAATCGGGGTGCGAGGTGGGGGATGCGGCGAGATGGCCCCAACGGCTAGACGGAAGAGGCCACAGGGCCGCCTCGGAATAGTCCAAGCATCGGACGCGCTTGGGGCGACTACCAGTGACAACCCCTTATCCCGCGATGCGTCCGATACGAAGATAGTTCCCAGGCGGCCGAGGAGCCTCACCGCATAGCAATCGGGGTGCGAGGCGAGGGATGCGGCGAGATGGCCCCAAAGGCTAGACGGAAGAGGCTGCAGGGCTGCCTCGGAATAGTCCAAGCATCGGACGCGCTTGGGGCGACTACCACTGCCAACCCCTTATCCCGCGATGCGTTCGATACACAGATAGTTCCGAGGCGGCCGAGGAGGTGGGGGATGCAGCGAGATGGCCCCAACGGCTAGACGGAAGAGGCTGCAGGGCCGCCTCGGAATAGTCCAAGCATCGGACGCGCTTGGGGCGACTACCAGTGACAACCCCTTATCCCGCGATGCGTCCGATACACAGATAGTTCCGAGGCGGCCAAGGAGCCTCACCGCATAGCAATCGTGGTGCGAGGTGGGGGATGCGGCGAGATGGCCCCAACGGCTAGACGGAAGAGGCTGCAGGGCCGCCTCGGAATGGTCCAAGCATCGGATGCGCTTGGGGCGACTACCACTGCCAACCCCTTATCCCGCGATGCGTCCGATACACAGATAGTTCCAAGGCGGCCGAGGAGCCTCACAGCATAGCAATCAGGGTGCGAGGCGAGGGATGCGGCGAGAAAGCCCCAACGGCTAGAGGGAAGAGGCTTCAGGTCCGCCTCGGAATGGTCCAAGCATCGGACGCGCTTGGGGCGACTACCAGTGACAACCCCTTATCCCGCGACGCGTCCGATACACAGATAGTTCCAAGGCGGCCGAGGAGCCTCACCGCATAGCAATCGGGGTGCGAGGCGAGGGATGCGGCGAGAAGGACCCAACGGCTACACGGAAGAGGCTTCGGGGCCGCCTCGGAATGGTCCAAGCATCGGACGCGCTTGGGGCGACTACCAGTGACAACCCCTTATCCCGCGACGCGTCCGATACACAGATAGTTCCAAGGCGGCCGAGGAGCCTCACCGCATAGCAATCGGGGTGCGAGGCGAGGGATGCGGCGAGAAGGACCCAACGGCTACACGGAAGAGGCTTCGGGGCCGCCTCGGAATGGTCCAAGCATCGGACGCGCTTGGGGCGACTACCAGTGACAACCCCTTATCCCGCGACGCGTCCGATACACAGATAGTTCCAAGGCGGCCGAGGAGCCTCACCGCATAGCAATCGGGGTGCGAGGCGAGGGATGCGGCGAGAAGGACCCAACGGCTAGACGGAAGAGGCTTCGGGTCCGCCTCGGAATGGTCCAAGCATCGGACGCGCTTGGGGCGACTACCAGTGACAACCCCTTATCCCGCGACGCGTCCGATACACAGATAGTTCCAAGGCGGCCGAGGAGCCTCACCGCATAGCAATCGGGGTGCGAGGCGAGGGATGCGGCGAGAAGGACCCAACGGCTAGACGGAAGAGGCTTCGGGTCCGCCTCGGAATGGTCCAAGCATCGGACGCGCTTGGGGCGACTACCAGTGACAACCCCTTATCCCGCGACGCGTCCGATACACAGATAGTTCCAAGGCGGCCGAGGAGCCTCACCGCATAGCAATCGGGGTGCGAGGCGAGGGATGCGGCGAGAAGGACCCAACGGCTAGACGGAAGAGGCTTCGGGTCCGCCTCGGAATGGTCCAAGCATCGGACGCGCTTGGGGCGACTACCAGTGACAACCCCTTATCCCGCGACGCGTCCGATACACAGATAGTTCCGAGGCGGCCGAGGAGCCTCACCGCATAGCAATCGGGGTGCGAGGCGAAGGATGCGGCGAGAAGGACCCAACGGCTAGACGGAAGAGGCTTCGGGTCCGCCTCGGAATGGTCTAAGCATCGGACGCGCTTGGGGCGACTACCAGTGACAACCCCTTATCCCGCGACGCGTCCGATACACAGATAGTTCCAAGGCGGCCGAGGAGCCTCACCGCATAGCAATCGGGGTGCGAGGCGAGGGATGCGGCGAGAAGGACCCAACGGCTAGACGGAAGAGGCTTCAGGGCCGCCTCGGAATGGTCCAAGCATCGAACGCGCTTGGGGCGACTACCAGTGACAACCCCTTATCCCGCGACGCGTCCGATACACAGATAGTTCCGAGGCGGCCGAGGAGCCTCACCGCATAGCAATCGGGGTGCGAGGCGAGGGATGCGGCGAGAAGGACCCAACGGCTAGACGGAAGAGGCTTCAGGGCCGCCTCGGAATGGTCCAAGCATCGGACGCGCTTGGGGCGACTACCAGTGACAACCCCTTATCCCGCGACGCGTCCGATACACAGATAGTTCCGAGGCGGCCGAGGAGCCTCACCGCATAGCAATCGGGGTGCGAGGCGAGGGATGCGGCGAGAAGGACCCAACGGCTAGACGGAAGAGGCTTCAGGGCCGCCTCGGAATGGTCCAAGCATCGGACGCGCTTGGGGCGACTACCAATGACAACCCCTTATCCCGCGACGCGTCCGATACACAGATAGTTCCGAGGCGGCCGAGGAGCCTCACCGCATAGCAATCGGGGTGCGAGGCGAGGGATGCGGCGAGAAGGACCCAACGGCTAGACGGAAGAGGCTTCAGGGCCGCCTCGGAATGGTCCAAGCATCGGACGCGCTTGGGGCGACTACCAGTGACAACCCCTTATCCCGCGACGCGTCCGATACACAGATAGTTCCGAGGCGGCCGAGGAGCCTCACCGCATAGCAATCGGGGTGCGAGGCGAGGGATGCGGCGAGAAGGACCCAACGGCTAGACGGAAGAGGCTTCAGGGCCGCCTCGGAATGGTCCAAGCATCGGACGCGCTTGGGGCGACTACCGTTGCCAACCCCTTATCCCGCGATGCGTCTGATACACAGATAGTTCCGAGGCGGCCGAGGAGCCTCACCGCATAGCAATCGGGTTGCGAGGCAGATTATTGGGAAGGGAACCCCCTGGGATGCGGCTCAAGCAGTGCCCAAAGGGACTGGAATGCGGAATCACATCGAGAGACCCAAATGCTATACGAGGGCTCAAATCGAATTATCGATTTGGCCACGACATGGACGCATCGGAACGACTACCTTTGCCGAACCACTCGCAATTGCATCCATACCGAAACCAATAGACATTTCCGTTAGAGCCCTCGCATAGCATTCGGGAATCTCGCATGCCCCTCTAAATCGACCAATGCTGGCGCTCAATGAAAATCCGAGCGCTACCACCGTTCGAGCGCCAGCATTGGTCGAGTTAGAGGGGCACGGGGGAGAATGCTCCAGTCAACACCTCCCCTATATAAGTTATTTGTCCGATTCTCGCACAACCGTAGTCTGCCTCGTCGAATCAAACAACGGTCCCAGATTCCGACTTCCGTTCCGTAGAGACCCAAAAGCTAGATGGAGGCTCGCAAGAAAGAGAGTCGGCGCATAGCAATCGGGTTTCTCGAACGTTTAGGGACCGAGCTCACTTGCGGATAGGGCAAAATCCGCCAAGCAACCCAAAAGCTAGACGGGGGCTCGAATCGAATCGCCTAGGCGGCCACAACAACGACGTGTTGGATCGACTACCAGTGCCAAACCATTCAGCAAGACTAGTCTGTGTCGAGGCCGGATAGAGATTCTCAGAGAGCGCCCGCATAGCATTTAGGAGACCTGCCGCGTCCCTCACACTCGACAAATGGTGGTGCACGTTTATAAATCCGAGCGATCCCAACCCTTTCAAGCACCAACATCGGTCGAGATAGAGGGGCACGGAGGGGGCTGCGTGAGACAACACAGTCCCCTATATAAGTTATTTGTCCGATTCTCACACATCCGAAGAATGGTCATCAAATCGGACAACAGCCCAAACTTCCGACTTCCGTCCCAGAAAGCCCAAGAGCTATCTAAAACGTTCATGGCCGGAACTCGATCGCGGCTATACCAGTCCGCCAAGCAACCCAAAAGCTAGACTGGAGCTCTAGTCGAATCACCTCTGTGGCCATTGCAAGGACGTGTTGGAGCGACTACCATTGCCGAACCATTCCGCAGGTCGAGTCCATACCAAGGCCGCATAGAGATTCACGATGAGCTCCTGCATAGCAATCAGGAGACTTGCCGTGTCCATCACAATCGATAAATCCTGGTGCAAGATTTTTGCATCCGAGCGCTCCAACCAGTCGAGCACCAGCATCAATCGACATAAACGGGCACGGGGGGAGGATGCTCGAGAACACTACCTCCCCTATATAAGTTATTTGTCCGATTCTCAAGCAGCCGAAGTCTGGTCATCGAATCGGGTCAAAGACCACAACTTCCGACTTTACCCACAATGCAAGTCATCGAATCGAACATCGGCCCCCGAGTCGGACTCCATGCGTATGTCAGGTCATCGGACCCAAATTCCGCCTTCCTGCGCATGGCGGGCCATCAATATCAACTCGGTCATCGGACCCAAACTCCGCCTTTTTGCGTATGGCACGCCTTCAAATCGGTCATCGGACCCAAATTCCGCCTTCCTGTGCATGGCGGGCCATCAACATCAACTCGGTCATCGGACCCAAATTCCGCCTTTCTGCGCATGGCACGCCATCAACTCGGTCATCGGACCCAAATTCCGCCTTCCTGCGCATGGCAGGTCATCGGACACAAATTCAGACCTCGCCAATATGCCTACGTATCGAATCGGTCATCGGACCCAACTTCCGACTTCATCCATACTGTAGGGTCTTTGAGGTTGGCGCGGTGCGCTCAACCCAGGGAGTCGACCCATCGAAGCATACACCTCCCCTATATAAGCTATTTGTCCGATTCCCACACCTGTGTAGTTTGCACCTCTGACCAGGACATCGACCCCAACTTCCGAACTCGACTGCAACGACGGCACCAGCGCCTTGGTGCGCACCTTGCGACGCACAGTCCCAACATTCGCCTTCCTGCACATGGCAGGTCATCGGACCCAAATTCCGACCTCGCGAGTATGCCTACATATCGAATCGGTCATCGGACCCAACTTCCGACTTCATCCATACCGTAGGGTCTTTGAGGTTGGCGCGGTGCGCTCAACCCGGGGAGTCGACCCAACGAAGCATACACCTCCCCTATATAAGCTATTTGTCCGATTCCCACACCTGTGTAGTTTGCACCTCCGATCAAGACATCGACCCCAACTTCCGAACTCGCCTCCAACGACCGAACCAGCGCCTTGGTGCGCACCTTGCAACGCACAGTGCCAACATTCGCCTTCCTGCACGTGGCAGGTCATCGGACCCAAATTCCGACCTCGCGAGTATGCCTACATATCGAATCGGTCATCGGACCCAACTTCCGACTTCATCCATACCGTAGGGTCTTTGAGGTTGGCGCGGTGCGCTCAACCCGGGGAGTCGACCCAACGAAGCATACACCTCCCCTATATAAGCTATTTGTCCGATTCCCACACCTGTGTAGCTTGCACCTCCGATCAGGACATCGACCCCAACTTCCGAACTCGACTAAAAAGACCGCACCAGCGCCTTGGTGTGCACCTTGCAACGCACAGTGTCAACATTCGCCTTCCTGCACATGGCAGGTCATCGGACCCAAATTCCGACCTCATGAGCATACCTACTAATCGAATTGGTCATCGGACCCAACTTCCGACTTCATCCATACCGTAGGGTCTTTGAGGTTGGCGCGGTGCGCTCAACCTGGGGAGTCGACCCATCGAAGCATACACCTCCCCTATATAAGCTATTTGTCCGATTCCGACACCTGTGTAGTTTGCACCTCCGCTCAGGACATCGACCCCAACTTCCGAACTCGCCTGCAACGACCGAACCAGCGCCTTGGTGCGCACCAAAAGTGCGCACTTTTGGAGGGCACTTTTGTGCGCTCCAAAGGTGCGCACTTTTGGAGGGCACTTTTCTGCGCTCCAAAGGTGCGCACTTTTGGAGGGCACTTTTTGGAGGGCACTTTTCTGCGCTCCAAAGGTGCGCACTTTTGGAGGGCACTTTTTGGAGGGCACTTTTCTGCGCTCCAAAGGTGCGCACTTTTGGAGGGCACTTTTTGGAGGGCACTTTTCTGCGCTCCAAAGGTGCGCACTTTTGGAGGGCACTTTTTGGAGGGCACTTTTCTGCGCTCCAAAGGTGCGCACTTTTGGAGGGCACTTTTCTGCGCTCCAAAGGTGCGCACTTTTGGAGGGCACTTTTTGGAGGGCACTTTTCTGCGCTCCAAAGGTGCGCACTTTTGGAGGGCACTTTTTGGAGGGCACTTTTCTGCGCTCCAAAGGTGCGCACTTTTGGAGGGCACTTTTTGGAGGGCACTTTTCTGCGCTCCAAAGGTGCGCACTTTTGGAGGGCACTTTTGTGCACTCCAAAGGTGCGCACTTTTGGAGGGCACTTTTCCTGTGCTCCAAAGGTGCACACCTAGGTGAGCACCTTCGACCACACCTTGTAGCACACCAAACTCTGACTTTCGACTTCATCCGCAATGCAGGGTCTTTGAGGTTGGCGCAATGCGCACAACCAGGGGAGTCGACCCATCAAACCCAACACCTCCCCTATATAAGCTATTTGTCTGATTCTCATACATGCGTAGCCTGCAGGAGCAATTAGGACATCGACCCCAACTTTCGGCTTCTAAACGAAAACAAGGTCTTTGAGGTTGGTGTAATGCGAACAACTAGGGGAGTCAACCCATCAAACCCAACACCTCCCCTATATAAGCTATTTGTCTGATTCTCATACATGTGTAGTCTACAGGAGCAATTAGGACATCGACCCCAACTTTTGACTTCTTAACGAAAACAAGGTCTTTGAGGTTGACGTAATGCGCACAACCAGGGGAGTCGACCCATCAAACCCAACACCTCCCCTATATAAGCTATTTGTCCGATTCTCATACATGTGTAGCCTGCAGGAGCCATTAGGACATTGACCCCAACTTTTGACTTCTTAACGAAAACAAGGTCTTTGAGGTTGGCGTAATGCGCACAACCAAGGGAGTTGACCCATCAAACCCAACACCTCCCCTATATAAGCTATTTGTCTGATTCTCATACATGTGTAGCCTGCAACAACGATTAGGACATCCACCCCAACTTCTGAATTCGTCTGCGTTGACCGCACCAAAGGTGCACGCCTTGGTGCTCACCAAAATCCGACTTCCGACTTCTTCTGCTATGCGGGGTCTTTGAGGTTGGCGCAGTGCGCACAACCAGGGGAGTCAACCCACCGAATGCAACACCTCCCCTATATAAGCTATTTGTCTGATTCTCATACATGCGTAGACTGCAGCAATGATTAGGACATCCACCCCAACTTTTGACTTCTTAAACAAGACAGGGTCTTTGAAGTTGGTGCAGTGCACACAACCAGGGGAGTCGACCCATCAAACGCAACACCTCCCCTATATAAAGCTATTTGTCCGATTCTCATACGTGTAGTCTGCAGCAGCGATTAGGACATCGACCCCAACTTCCGAATTCGTTTGCATTGACCGCACCAAAGGTGCACGCCTTGGTGTGCACCCTGGAGTGCACTTTGGTGCTCACCTCGGTGCACACTTTGGTGTGCACCTCGGTGTGCACCAAAGGTGCGCACCTTGGAGCGCACCAAAGGTGTACACTTTGGAGCGCACCACATAGGGTCTTTGAGAGGTTGGCGCAGTGCGCACACCAAGGTGGGTGTTGAGGTGCGTGCCGAGGTGGGTGGGTGCTAGGGTGCGCTCCATGGTGGGTGCCAGGGTGGGTGCGTGCTAGGGTGGATTCCAAAGAGGGTCATAGGGTGGGTGCCAAGGTGGGTTGGTGATATAGTGGGTTCAAAGGTGGGTACTAGGGTGGGTTCCAAGGTGGGTCACAAGTTGGGTGCCAGGATGCGTGGGTGTTAGGTTGGGTGCCAAGGTGGGCTCCTGCGTGGGTGGGTGCTAGGGTGGGTTTCAAGGTGGACGCGAGGGCGGGTGCCAAGGTGGGTAACAAGTTGGGTGTTAGGATGGGTGAGTGCTAGAGTGGGTGCCAAGGTGGGTGGGTGCTAAGGTGGATGCCAAGGTGGTTCACAGGGTGGGTGGGTTCTAGGGTGAGTTCCAAGGTGGGTCACAGGTTCAGTGCTAGGGTGGGTGTCAAGGCGGGTGTCGAGGTGCCTGGGTGCTAGGGTGTGGATGCCAATGTGGGTCATAGGGTGGGTACTAGGGTGGGCTGCAATGTGGGTGCCAAGGTGGGTAACATGCTCGGTGGGTTCTAAATTGGGTGCCAGGGTGGGTGTGCACCCACCTTGCCCGAGGTGGGTGCCAAGGTGCCAGTGTGGGTGGGTGCTAAGGTGGATGCCAAGGTGGGTGAGAAGGTGGGTGATAGGTTGAGTGGTAGGATGGGTGGGTGCCAAGATGGGTCACAGGGTGGGTGCAAGGGTGGGTAGGTGCTAGGGTTGGTGTCAGGGTGGGTGGGTGCTAGGTTGGGTTCCAAGGTGGGTGCGAGGGTGAGTGTCAAGGTGGGTCACAGGTTAGGTGCTAGGATGGGTGAGTGCTAGGGTGCAAAGGTGCCAGGGTGGGTGCTAGGATGGGTCGATGCTAGGGTGAGTGGCAAGGTGGGTCCACAAGTGTCAAGGTGGGTGCCGAGGTGGGTGCCAAGTCGGCGACTGCTATGGTGGATGCCAAGGTGGGTCACGGGGTGGGTGCCAAGTTGCTAGGTTGGGTTCCAAGGTGGGTGCCAACGTGGGTGCTAGGGTGCGTGGGTTAAAGGGTGTGTCACAACGTGGGTGCCAGGATGGGTGCGCACCCACACTGGCCAAGACGGGTGCGGGTGCAAGGTTGGGTTCCAAGCCCGGTCACAGGCTGGGTGCTAGGATGGGTGGGTGCCAAGGTGGGCACCAGGGTGGGTGCACCCACCCTGGCCAAGGTGGGTCACGGGGTGGGTCCTAGGGTGGGTAACGGGGTGGGTACTAAGGTGCGTGCCAAGGTGGGTCATAGGGTGGGTGCCAAGGTGGGCACCAGGGTGGGTGTGCACCAACCCTAGCCAGGGTAGGTCACGGGGTGGTTGTCGGGGTGGGCGTCAAGGAGCCAAGGTGGGTGGCAAGTAGCCAAGTTGCGTGCCAAGGTGGGTGTCGGGGTGGGTGCCAAGGATCCAAGGTGGGTGCCAAGGAACCAAGGTGGGTGTCTGGGTGGGTGCCGAGGTGGGAGCCAGGGTGGGTCCCAAGGTGAGTGCAAAGGTGGGTGCCAGGGTCAAGGTGAGTGCCAATGTGGGTTCCAAGGTGCCAGGGTCAGGGTGAGTGCCAATGTGGGTTCAAAGGTGCTAAGTTGGGTGCGAGGTTGGGTGCGAGGGTGGGTGGGTGCCAAGGTGTGCTAGGTGGAAGCCCGGGTGGGTCGGCATCCCATGGGTGTCGAGTTGGGTGCCTGATGGGTGCTTCTTGTCAAGTTTTAGTCGTCGGGACTCATTTCGAGCCTTAGAGGTCGTTTCTTGTCCGGTTGCCCTGTCTTCGACCTGGGAACCCAATTTTGGTCCTCGGGTCCCATTTTTTTTTGTCTCGCATCCCACTTTTGGCCTGTGGCCTTTTCGGGGTCGATTCTCGTTTTGGGCATCAGAGCATGTTTCTTCTCCTAAAACCCAATATTTGTTTATTAAGTCTCGGAACACATTTTTGTTCTCGTGGACCCATCATGGGTCTTGGAACGCATTTGTGGTCCTTGGGTCCCATTTTGCATCCCGAAACTTGTGTTTTGGTGCTTGATCCCTATTTTGGGTGCCCACCTTGCACCAAGTGCGCACCCGGGGCAAACCGAGCGCCTTGGTGCACCGGGGCAAGATCGAGCGTGCACCCGAGGCGCCCCGAACATGCACCAAGGTGCACTCGGCCCACATGTGAGCGCAGGTCGTTGCGCCCGAGGTGGTGTGTGGGCACCGCGTTGCAGACGGGACACTGCACGCACACGACGCCCCCTCCAGGTGCACGCACGTAGGCCGGGCCGGGTGCACACCCGACGCCCTAGCAAGGTGCGCGCACCCGGGCAGGGCTCACACTTGGCGAACGGGGCGCACTTCGCGAGGGAGGGTGTGCACCTCGACGGGGGTGGGTGGCCGGGGTGGATTCGCACGTGGGTCGCGGTTTGCTAAGTACACACTGCGACAAGCTCATAACGGGTGCGATCATACCAGCGTTAGTGCACCGGATCCCATCAGAACTCCGCAGTTAAGCGCGCTTGGGCCGGAGTAGTACTGGGATGGGTGACCTCCCGGGAAGTCCCGGTGTTGCACCCTTTTTTAGTTTTTCGCCGGGCGTCGCAATGCTATTTGAATAAACCTTTTGCCCGTTTGCGTTCTCGTCGGGGCCGGGCCGGGCCGGGGTGCGCTGCCCGCACTACCGCGCGCGCGGGGGCGACACCGAGCGCGCACCCGAGGCGCCCCGAGCACACAGGCCACGGTGCAACCCGGGCGTTGTGCGCGCACCCCGGTGCGCCCGAGGTGCTGCGCGCGCACCCAGGTGAAATCGGTGTGCACCTCGGCCAGTGCGCGCTCGGTCGAGTCGCGCACGTTGGCCAAGGTGCACGGTGATGTTTCTTACTCTAAGGTTCCGCACCAGACGCCCGGGACAGGTGAGCGAAGCTGGGCGGGGCCGGGTGCGCGGCCGGGGCAGGTGCACGCAGCTGGAGAGAGCTTTGGAGCACACTTCGGAGCGCACCAATGATGCGCTCCATTCAAAAGTTTCCTGAAAAGGCAAAAAAAGTTGAGATTATAGAATTTCCCACTTGAGAGATTGTAAAAAAAAAAAATTTAAAATGAAGGAAACGCGGGTGCCAAGGTGTGCGCAGCCCAGCCAAGGTGTGCGCACCAAGGCGCCCACCCTGGCGAAGGTGCACGCAAGGTGCGCACCCGAGGCAAACCGGACAATTAACCCAACTTTCGACTTCGCGCGCACCTTGGAGCGCACTTCGGAGCGCTCCTTGGTGCGCACCAATCTTGGGCACCTCGGAGTGCACCATGGCGCCCACCAAGGTGCGCACCCGGGGCAAACCGAGCTCCGACTTCGTGCGCACCTTGGAGCGCACGAAAGGTGCGCACCATGGCGCCCACCAAGGTGCGCAGCCCAGCCAAGGCGTGCGCATCAAGGTGCGCACCCTGGCGAAGGTGCGCACCCGGGGCAAACCGAGCTCCGACTTCGTGCGCACCTTGGAGCGCACAAAAGGTGCGCAACCCAGCCAAGGTGTGCGCACCCCGGTCAAACCGAGCTCCGAATCGTGCGCACCAGAGGTGCACGCCATCGTGCGCACCTTGGAGCACACTTCGGAGCCCTCCTTGGTGCGCGCCGATGTTGCGCACCTCGGAGCGCACCCGGGGAAAACAATGCAATTAACCCGACTTTCGACTTCGTGGGCACCTCGGAGCGCTCTCGGGTTCGCACCTCGGAGCACACCGAGGTGCGCACCTTTGATGCGCTGCCTTCACCAATTTCCAGAAAAGGCAAGAAAACATTGAGAAGGTGTGCGCACCGAGGTGCCCACCCTGGCGAAGGTGCACGCGAGGTGCGCACCCGGGGCAAACCGGGCTCCGACTTCGTGCACGCCGCACCTTGGAGCACACTTCGGAGCGCTCCTTGGTGCGCACCAGGGCGCGCAACCCAGCCGAGGTGCCCACCCCGGCGAAGGTGCACGCGAGGTGCGCACCCGGGGCAAACCGGGCTCCGACTTCGTGCACGCCATGGTGCCCACCGCGGCGAAGGTGCACGCGAGGTGCGCACCCGGGGCAAACCGGGCTCCGACTTCGTGCACGCCGCACCTTGGAGCACACTTCGGAGCGCTCCTTGGTGCGCACCATGGTGCCCACCAGGGCGCGCAACCCCGCCGAAGGTGCACGCGAGGTGCGCACCCGGGGCAAACCGGGCTCCGACTTCGTGCACGCCGCACCTTGGAGCACACTTCGGAGCGCTCCTTGGTGCGCACCATGGTGCCCACCAGGGCGCGCAACCCCGCCGAAGGTGCACGCGAGGTGCGCACCCGGGGCAAACCGGGCTCCGACTTCGTGCACGCCATGGTGCGCACCGCGGCGAAGGTGCGCACCCGGGGCAAACCGGGCTCCGACTTCGTGCACGCCGCACCTTGGAGCACACTTCGGAGCGCTCCTTGGTGCGCACCAGGGCGCGCAACCCAGCCGAGGTGCCCACCCCGGCGAAGGTGCACGCGAGGTGCGTACCCGGGGCAAACCGGGCTCCGACTTCGTGCACGCCGCACCTTGGAGCACACTTCGGAGCGCTCCTTGGTGCGCACCATGGTGCCCACCAGGCCGCGCAACCCAGCCAAGGTGTGCGCACCAAGGTGCACGCGAGGTGCGCACCCGGGGCAAACCGGGGTCCGACTTCCTGCACGCCGCACCTTGGAGCACACATCGGGGCGCTCCCGGGTTCGCACCGGCGTTGCGCACCGTGGTGGGCACCTCGGAGCACACCAAGGTGGGCAGCGAGGTGCGCACCTTTGATGCGATGCCTTCACTAATTTCCATAAAAGGCAAAAAAAAAACGAGATTTTAAAATTTCCGTTTTGAAAGATAGTGAGAAAAAGGGAATGCTGGTGCCATCTTGAGCCCGCCCTGGTGCGCAGCCCAGCCAAGGTGTGCGCACCAAGGTGCCCACCCTGGCGAAGGTGCGCGCCCGGGCAATTAACCCAACTTCCAACTTCGCGCGCGCCAGGGTGGGAGCGCACCCAACAACCGGGCCTGGGAAGAGCCAATGCGAGAAACCCCACCAAACGCTCTGACAAAAAAAGAGGGGGCGCTCCAGTAACCCCGCTTCGGAGCGCACCCTGGGCAAACCCAGCCAAGGTGCCCACCCCGGCCAAGGTGCAGGCGAGGTGCGCACCCGGGGCAAACCGGGCTCCGACAACGTGCACGCCGCACCTTGGAGCACACTTCGTAGCGCTCCCGGGTGCGCACCTCAGAGCACACCAAGGTGGGCAGCGAGGTGCGCACCTTTGATGCGCTGCCTTCACTAATTTCCAGAAAAGGCAAAAAAAAAAGGAGATTTTAAAATTTCCGTTTTGAAAGATAGTGAAAAAAACGGAACGCGCGTGCCATCTTGAGCCCGCCCTGGTGCGCAGCCCAGGTAAGGTGCCCACCCTGGCAAAGGTGCGCACCCGGGCAATTAACCCTACTTCCGACTTCGTGCGCGCCAGGGTGGCAACCGGGCCTCGGAAGAGCCAATGCGAGAAACCCCACCAAACGCTCCGACAAAAAAAGAGGCGGCGCTCCAATAACCCCGCTTCGGAGCGCAGCCGGGGCAAACCCAGCCAAGGTGCCCACCCCGACGAAGGTGCACGCGAGGTGCGCACCCAGGGCAAACCGGGCTCCGACAACGTGCACGCAGCACCTTGGAGCACACTTCGAAGCACTCCCGGGTGCCCACCGGCGTTGCGCACCGTGGTGGGCAGCGAGGTGCGCACCTTTGATGCGCTGCCTTCACTAATTTCCAGAAAAAGGCAAAAAAAAATGAGATTTTAAAATTTCCGTTTTGAAAGATAGTGAAAAAAAAGGAACGCGGGTGCCATCTTGAGCCCGCCCTGGTGCGCAGCCCAGGCAAGGCATGCGCACCAAGGTGCCCACCCGAGGTGCACACCCGGGGCAAACCGGGCTCCGACTTCGTGCAGGCCGCACCTTGGAGCACACTTCGGAGCGCTCCTTGGTGCGCACCATGGTGCCCACCAGGGCGCGCAACCCAGCCAAGGTCTGCACACTAAGGTGCCCACCCCGGCGAAGGTGCACGCGAGGTGCGCACCCGGGGCAAACCGGGCTCCGACTTCGTGCACGCCATGGTGCCCACCGCGGCGAAGGTGCACGCGAGGTGCGCACCCGGGGCAAACCGGGCTCCGACTTCGTGCACGCCGCACCTTGGAGCACACTTCGGAGCGCTCCTTGGTGCGCACCATGGTGCCCACCAGGGCGCGCAACCCAGCCAAGGTGTGCGCACCAAGGTGCACGCGAGGTGCGCACCCGGGGCAAACCGGGGTCCGACTTCGTGCACGCCGCACCTTGGAGCACACATCGGAGCGCTCCCAGGTTCGCACCAGCGTTGCGCACCTTTGATGCGCTGCCTTCACTAATTTCCAGAAAAGGCAAAAAAAAACGATATTTTAAAATTTCCGTTCTGAAAGATAGTGAAAAAAACGGAACGCGGGTGCCATCTTGAGCCCTTCCTGGTGCGCAGCCCAGGCAAGTTGTGCGCACCAAGGTGCCCACCCTGGCGGAGGTGCGCGCCCGGGGCAAACCGGGCTCCGACTTCGTGCACTGCATGGTGCCCACCAAGGCGCGCAACCCAGCCAAGGTGCCCACCGCAGCGAAGGTGCACGCGAGGTGCACACCCGGGGCAAACCGGGCTCCGACTTCGTGCACGCCGCACCTTGGAGCACACTTCAGAGCGCTCCTTGGTGCGCACCAGGGCGCGCAACCCAGCCGAGGTGCCCACCCCGGCGAAGGTGCACGCGAGGTGCGCACCCGGGGCAAACCGGGCTCCGACTTCGTGCACGCCATGGTGCCCACCGCGGCGAAGGTGCGCACCCGGGGCAAACCGGGCTCCGACTTCGTGCACGCCGCACCTTGGAGCACACTTCGGAGCGCTCCTTGGTGCGCACCATGGTGCCCACCAGGCCGCGCAACCCAGCCAAGGTGTGCGCACCAAGGTGCACGCGAGGTGCGCACCCGGGGCAAACCGGGGTCCGACTTCGTGCACGCCGCACCTTGGAGCACACATCGGGGCGCTCCCGGGTTCGCACCGGCGTTGCGCACCGTGGTGGGCACCTCGGAGCACACCAAGGTGGGCAGCGAGGTGCGCACCTTTGATGCGATGCCTTCACTAATTTCCATAAAAGGCAAAAAAAAAACGAGATTTTAAAATTTCCGTTTTGAAAGATAGTGAGAAAAAGGGAATGCTGGTGCCATCTTGAGCCCGCCCTGGTGCGCAGCCCAGCCTAGGTTTGCGCACCAAGGTGCCCACCCTGGCGAAGGTGCGCGCCCGGGCAATTAACCCAACTTCCAACTTCGCGCGCGCCAGGGTGGGAGCGCACCCAACAACCGGGCCTGGGAAGAGCCAATGCGAGAAACCCCACCAAACTCTCTGACAAAAAAAGAGGGGGCGCTCCAGTAACCCCGCTTCGGAGCGCACCCTGGGCAAACCCAGCCAAGGTGCCCACCCCGGCCAAGGTGCAGGCGAGGTGCGCACCCGGGGCAAACCGGGCTCCGACAACGTGCACGCCGCACCTTGGAGCACACTTCGTAGCGCTCCCGGGTGCGCACCTCAGAGCACACCAAGGTGGGCAGCGAGGTGCGCACCTTTGATGCGCTGCCTTCACTAATTTCCAGAAAAGGCAAAAAAAAAAGGAGATTTTAAAATTTCCGTTTTGAAAGATAGTGAAAAATGGAACGCGCGTGCCATCTTGAGCCCGCCCTGGTGCGCAGCCCAGGTAAGGTGCCACCCTGGCAAAGGTGCGCACCCGGGCAATTAACCCTACTTCCGACTTCGTGCGCGCCAGGGTGGCAACCGGGCCTCGGAAGAGCCAATGCGAGAAACCCCACCAAACGCTCCGACAAAAAAAGAGGCGGCGCTCCAATAACCCCGCTTCGGAGCGCAGCCGGGGCAAACCAAGCCAAGGTGCCCACCCCGACGAAGGTGCACGCGAGGTGCGCACCCGGGGCAAACCGGGCTCCGACAACGTGCACGCAGCACCTTGGAGCACACTTCGAAGCACTCCCGGGTGCCCACCGGCGTTGCGCACCGTGGTGGGCAGCGAGGTGCGCACCTTTGATGCGCTGCCTTCACTAATTTCCAGAAAAAGGCAAAAAAAAATGAGATTTTAAAATTTCCGTTTTGAAAGATAGTGAAAAAAAAGGAACGCGGGTGCCATCTTGAGCCCGCCCTGGTGCGCAGCCCAGGCAAGGCATGCGCACCAAGGTGCCCACCCGAGGTGCACACCCGGGGCAAACCGGGCTCCGACTTCGTGCAGGCCGCACCTTGGAGCACACTTCGGAGCGCTCCTTGGTGCGCACCATGGTGCCCACCAGGGCGCACCCGAGGCAAACCGGGCTCCGACTTCGTGCACGCCGCACCTTGGAGCACACATCGGAGCGCTCCCAGGTTCGCACCAGCGTTGCGCACCTTTGATGCGCTGCCTTCACTAATTTCCAGAAAAGGCAAAAAAAAACGATATTTTAAAATTTCCGTTCTGAAAGATAGTGAAAAAAACGGAACGCGGGTGCCATCTTGAGCCCTTCCTGATGCGCAGCCCAGGCAAGTTGTGCGCACCAAGGTGCCCACCCTGGCGGAGGTGCGCGCCCGGGGCAAACCGGGCTCCGACTTCGTGCACTGCATGGTGCCCACCAAGGCGCGCAACCCAGCCAAGGTGCCCACCGCAGCGAAGGTGCACGCGAGGTGCGCACCCGAGGTGCACACCCGGGGCAAACCGGGCTCCGACTTCGTGCACGCCGCACCTTGGAGCACACTTCAGAGCGCTCCTTGGTACGCACCAGGGCGCGCAACCCAGCCAAGGTGCTCACCCCGGCGAAGGTGCACGCGAGGTGCGCACCCGGGGCAAACCGGGCTCGGACTTCGTGCACGCCGCACCTTGGAGCACACATCGGAGCGCTCCCGGGTTCGCACCAGCATTGCGCACCTTTGATGCGCTGCCTTCACTAATTTCCAGAAAAGGCAAAAAAAAGAAAAAAATGAGATTTTAAAATTTCCGTTTTGAAAGATAGTGAAAAAAACGGAACGCGGGTGCCATCTTGAGCCCGCCCTGGTGTGCAGCCCAGGCAAGTTGTGCGCACCAAGGCACCCACCCTGGCCAAGGTGGGTCACGGGGTGGGTCCTAGGGTGGGTAACGGGGTGGGTACTAAGGTGCGTGCCAAGGTGGGTCATAGGGTGGGTGCCAAGGTGGGCACCAGGGTGGGTGTGCACCAACCCTAGCCAGGGTAGGTCACGGGGTGGTTGTCGGGGTGGGCGTCAAGGAGCCAAGGTGGGTGGCAAGTAGCCAAGTTGCGTGCCAAGGTGGGTGTCGGGGTGGGTGCCAAGGATCCAAGGTGGGTGCCAAGGAACCAAGGTGGGTGTCTGGGTGGGTGCCGAGGTGGGAGCCAGGGTGGGTCCCAAGGTGAGTGCAAAGGTGGGTGCCAGGGTCAAGGTGAGTGCCAATGTGGGTTCCAAGGTGCCAGGGTCAGGGTGAGTGCCAATGTGGGTTCAAAGGTGCTAAGTTGGGTGCGAGGTTGGGTGCGAGGGTGGGTGGGTGCCAAGGTGTGCTAGGTGGAAGCCCGGGTGGGTCGGCATCCCATGGGTGTCGAGTTGGGTGCCTGATGGGTGCTTCTTGTCAAGTTTTAGTCGTCGGGACTCATTTCGAGCCTTAGAGGTCGTTTCTTGTCCGGTTGCCCTGTCTTCGACCTGGGAACCCAATTTTGGTCCTCGGGTCCCATTTTTTTTTGTCTCGCATCCCACTTTTGGCCTGTGGCCTTTTCGGGGTCGATTCTCGTTTTGGGCATCAGAGCATGTTTCTTCTCCTAAAACCCAATATTTGTTTATTAAGTCTCGGAACACATTTTTGTTCTCGTGGACCCATCATGGGTCTTGGAACGCATTTGTGGTCCTTGGGTCCCATTTTGCATCCCGAAACTTGTGTTTTGGTGCTTGATCCCTATTTTGGGTGCCCACCTTGCACCAAGTGCGCACCCGGGGCAAACCGAGCGCCTTGGTGCACCGGGGCAAGATCGAGCGTGCACCCGAGGCGCCCCGAACATGCACCAAGGTGCACTCGGCCCACATGTGAGCGCAGGTCGTTGCGCCCGAGGTGGTGTGTGGGCACCGCGTTGCAGACGGGACACTGCACGCACACGACGCCCCCTCCAGGTGCACGCACGTAGGCCGGGCCGGGTGCACACCCGACGCCCTAGCAAGGTGCGCGCACCCGGGCAGGGCTCACACTTGGCGAACGGGGCGCACTTCGCGAGGGAGGGTGTGCACCTCGACGGGGGTGGGTGGCCGGGGTGGATTCGCACGTGGGTCGCGGTTTGCTAAGTACACACTGCGACAAGCTCATAACGGGTGCGATCATACCAGCGTTAGTGCACCGGATCCCATCAGAACTCCGCAGTTAAGCGCGCTTGGGCCGGAGTAGTACTGGGATGGGTGACCTCCCGGGAAGTCCCGGTGTTGCACCCTTTTTTAGTTTTTCGCCGGGCGTCGCAATGCTATTTGAATAAACCTTTTGCCCGTTTGCGTTCTCGTCGGGGCCGGGCCGGGCCGGGGTGCGCTGCCCGCACTACCGCGCGCGCGGGGGCGACACCGAGCGCGCACCCGAGGCGCCCCGAGCACACAGGCCACGGTGCAACCCGGGCGTTGTGCGCGCACCCCGGTGCGCCCGAGGTGCTGCGCGCGCACCCAGGTGAAATCGGTGTGCACCTCGGCCAGTGCGCGCTCGGTCGAGTCGCGCACGTTGGCCAAGGTGCACGGTGATGTTTCTTACTCTAAGGTTCCGCACCAGACGCCCGGGACAGGTGAGCGAAGCTGGGCGGGGCCGGGTGCGCGGCCGGGGCAGGTGCACGCAGCTGGAGAGAGCTTTGGAGCACACTTCGGAGCGCACCAATGATGCGCTCCATTCAAAAGTTTCCTGAAAAGGCAAAAAAAGTTGAGATTATAGAATTTCCCACTTGAGAGATTGTAAAAAAAAAAAATTTAAAATGAAGGAAACGCGGGTGCCAAGGTGTGCGCAGCCCAGCCAAGGTGTGCGCACCAAGGCGCCCACCCTGGCGAAGGTGCACGCAAGGTGCGCACCCGAGGCAAACCGGACAATTAACCCAACTTTCGACTTCGCGCGCACCTTGGAGCGCACTTCGGAGCGCTCCTTGGTGCGCACCAATCTTGGGCACCTCGGAGTGCACCATGGCGCCCACCAAGGTGCGCACCCGGGGCAAACCGAGCTCCGACTTCGTGCGCACCTTGGAGCGCACGAAAGGTGCGCACCATGGCGCCCACCAAGGTGCGCAGCCCAGCCAAGGCGTGCGCATCAAGGTGCGCACCCTGGCGAAGGTGCGCACCCGGGGCAAACCGAGCTCCGACTTCGTGCGCACCTTGGAGCGCACAAAAGGTGCGCAACCCAGCCAAGGTGTGCGCACCCCGGTCAAACCGAGCTCCGAATCGTGCGCACCAGAGGTGCACGCCATCGTGCGCACCTTGGAGCACACTTCGGAGCCCTCCTTGGTGCGCGCCGATGTTGCGCACCTCGGAGCGCACCCGGGGAAAACAATGCAATTAACCCGACTTTCGACTTCGTGGGCACCTCGGAGCGCTCTCGGGTTCGCACCTCGGAGCACACCGAGGTGCGCACCTTTGATGCGCTGCCTTCACCAATTTCCAGAAAAGGCAAGAAAACATTGAGAAGGTGTGCGCACCGAGGTGCCCACCCTGGCGAAGGTGCACGCGAGGTGCGCACCCGGGGCAAACCGGGCTCCGACTTCGTGCACGCCGCACCTTGGAGCACACTTCGGAGCGCTCCTTGGTGCGCACCAGGGCGCGCAACCCAGCCGAGGTGCCCACCCCGGCGAAGGTGCACGCGAGGTGCGCACCCGGGGCAAACCGGGCTCCGACTTCGTGCACGCCATGGTGCCCACCGCGGCGAAGGTGCACGCGAGGTGCGCACCCGGGGCAAACCGGGCTCCGACTTCGTGCACGCCGCACCTTGGAGCACACTTCGGAGCGCTCCTTGGTGCGCACCATGGTGCCCACCAGGGCGCGCAACCCCGCCGAAGGTGCACGCGAGGTGCGCACCCGGGGCAAACCGGGCTCCGACTTCGTGCACGCCGCACCTTGGAGCACACTTCGGAGCGCTCCTTGGTGCGCACCATGGTGCCCACCAGGGCGCGCAACCCCGCCGAAGGTGCACGCGAGGTGCGCACCCGGGGCAAACCGGGCTCCGACTTCGTGCACGCCATGGTGCGCACCGCGGCGAAGGTGCGCACCCGGGGCAAACCGGGCTCCGACTTCGTGCACGCCGCACCTTGGAGCACACTTCGGAGCGCTCCTTGGTGCGCACCAGGGCGCGCAACCCAGCCGAGGTGCCCACCCCGGCGAAGGTGCACGCGAGGTGCGTACCCGGGGCAAACCGGGCTCCGACTTCGTGCACGCCGCACCTTGGAGCACACTTCGGAGCGCTCCTTGGTGCGCACCATGGTGCCCACCAGGCCGCGCAACCCAGCCAAGGTGTGCGCACCAAGGTGCACGCGAGGTGCGCACCCGGGGCAAACCGGGGTCCGACTTCGTGCACGCCGCACCTTGGAGCACACATCGGGGCGCTCCCGGGTTCGCACCGGCGTTGCGCACCGTGGTGGGCACCTCGGAGCACACCAAGGTGGGCAGCGAGGTGCGCACCTTTGATGCGATGCCTTCACTAATTTCCATAAAAGGCAAAAAAAAAACGAGATTTTAAAATTTCCGTTTTGAAAGATAGTGAGAAAAAGGGAATGCTGGTGCCATCTTGAGCCCGCCCTGGTGCGCAGCCCAGCCAAGGTGTGCGCACCAAGGTGCCCACCCTGGCGAAGGTGCGCGCCCGGGCAATTAACCCAACTTCCAACTTCGCGCGCGCCAGGGTGGGAGCGCACCCAACAACCGGGCCTGGGAAGAGCCAATGCGAGAAACCCCACCAAACGCTCTGACAAAAAAAGAGGGGGCGCTCCAGTAACCCCGCTTCGGAGCGCACCCTGGGCAAACCCAGCCAAGGTGCCCACCCCGGCCAAGGTGCAGGCGAGGTGCGCACCCGGGGCAAACCGGGCTCCGACAACGTGCACGCCGCACCTTGGAGCACACTTCGTAGCGCTCCCGGGTGCGCACCTCAGAGCACACCAAGGTGGGCAGCGAGGTGCGCACCTTTGATGCGCTGCCTTCACTAATTTCCAGAAAAGGCAAAAAAAAAAGGAGATTTTAAAATTTCCGTTTTGAAAGATAGTGAAAAAAACGGAACGCGCGTGCCATCTTGAGCCCGCCCTGGTGCGCAGCCCAGGTAAGGTGCCCACCCTGGCAAAGGTGCGCACCCGGGCAATTAACCCTACTTCCGACTTCGTGCGCGCCAGGGTGGCAACCGGGCCTCGGAAGAGCCAATGCGAGAAACCCCACCAAACGCTCCGACAAAAAAAGAGGCGGCGCTCCAATAACCCCGCTTCGGAGCGCAGCCGGGGCAAACCCAGCCAAGGTGCCCACCCCGACGAAGGTGCACGCGAGGTGCGCACCCGGGGCAAACCGGGCTCCGACAACGTGCACGCAGCACCTTGGAGCACACTTCGAAGCACTCCCGGGTGCCCACCGGCGTTGCGCACCGTGGTGGGCAGCGAGGTGCGCACCTTTGATGCGCTGCCTTCACTAATTTCCAGAAAAAGGCAAAAAAAAATGAGATTTTAAAATTTCCGTTTTGAAAGATAGTGAAAAAAAAGGAACGCGGGTGCCATCTTGAGCCCGCCCTGGTGCGCAGCCCAGGCAAGGCATGCGCACCAAGGTGCCCACCCGAGGTGCACACCCGGGGCAAACCGGGCTCCGACTTCGTGCAGGCCGCACCTTGGAGCACACTTCGGAGCGCTCCTTGGTGCGCACCATGGTGCCCACCAGGGCGCGCAACCCAGCCAAGGTCTGCACACCAAGGTGCCCACCCCGGCGAAGGTGCACGCGAGGTGCGCACCCGGGGCAAACCGGGCTCCGACTTCGTGCACGCCATGGTGCCCACCGCGGCGAAGGTGCACGCGAGGTGCGCACCCGGGGCAAACCGGGCTCCGACTTCGTGCACGCCGCACCTTGGAGCACACTTCGGAGCGCTCCTTGGTGCGCACCATGGTGCCCACCAGGGCGCGCAACCCAGCCAAGGTGTGCGCACCAAGGTGCACGCGAGGTGCGCACCCGGGGCAAACCGGGGTCCGACTTCGTGCACGCCGCACCTTGGAGCACACATCGGAGCGCTCCCAGGTTCGCACCAGCGTTGCGCACCTTTGATGCGCTGCCTTCACTAATTTCCAGAAAAGGCAAAAAAAAACGAGATTTTAAAATTTCCGTTCTGAAAGATAGTGAAAAAAACGGAACGCGGGTGCCATCTTGAGCCCTTCCTGGTGCGCAGCCCAGGCAAGTTGTGCGCACCAAGGTGCCCACCCTGGCGGAGGTGCGCGCCCGGGGCAATCCGGGCTCCGACTTCGTGCACTGCATGGTGCCCACCAAGGCGCGCAACCCAGCCAAGGTGCCCACCGCAGCGAAGGTGCACGCGAGGTGCGCACCCGAGGTGCACACCCGGGGCAAACCGGGCTCCGACTTCGTGCACGCCGCACCTTGGAGCACACTTCAGAGCGCTCCTTGGTGCGCACCAGGGCGCGCAACCCAACCAAGGTCTGCACACCAAGGTGCTCACCCCGGCGAAGGTGCACGCGAGGTGCGCACCCGGGGCAAACCGGGCTCGGACTTCGTGCACGCCGCACCTTGGAGCACACATCGGAGCGCTCCCGGGTTCGCACCAGCATTGCGCACCTTTGATGCGCTCCAATAACCCCACTTCGGAGCGCACCAGAAACCCCACTGGACGCTTGGGCAAAAATGTAATGCGCACCCGAAGCCCCTACCC
>NW_026729136.1:142500-157500 GCF_030272615.1 Cryptomeria japonica
CGAGATGCGAGGCGAGGGATGCGGCGGGAAGGCCCCGACGGCTAAACGGAAGAGGCTGCAGGGCCGCCTCGGAATGGTCCAAGCATCGGATGCGATTGGGACGACTACCAGTGCCAACCCCTTATCCCGCGATGCGTCCGATACACAGATAGTTCCAAGGCGGCCGAGGAGCCTCACCGCATATCAATCGGGGTGCGAGGCGAGGGATGGGGCGGGAAGGCCCCAACGGCTAGACGGAAGAGGCTTCAGGGCCACCTCGGAATGGTCCAAGCATCGGACGCGCTTGGGGCGACTGCCAGTGCCAACCCCTTATCCCGCGATGCGTCCGATACACAGATGGTTCCAAGGCGGCCGAGGAGCCTCACCGCATAGCAATCGGGGGTGCGAGGCGAGGGATGGGGCGGGAAGGCCCCAACGGCTAGACGGAAGAGGCTTCAGGGCCGCCTAGGAATGGTCCAAGCATCGGACACGCTTGGGGCGACTACCAGTGACAGCCCCCTATCCCGCGATGCGTCCGATACGAAGATGGTTCCAAGGCGGCCGAGGAGCCTCACCGCATAGCAATCGGGGTGCGAGGTGGGGGATGCGGCGAGATGGCCCCAACGGCTAGACGGAAGAGGCCACAGGGCCGCGTCGGAATAGTCCAAGCATCGGACGCGCTTGGGGCGACTACCAGTGACAACCCCTTATCCCGCGATGCGTCCGATACGAAGATAGTTCCAAGGCGGCCGAGGAGCCTCACCGCATAGCAATCGGGGTGCGAGGTGGGGGATGCGGCGAGATGGCCCCAACGGCTAGACGGAAGAGGCTGCAGGGCCGCCTCGGAATAGTCCAAGCATCGGACGCGCTTGGGGCCACTACCAGTGACAACCCCTTATCCCGCAATGCGTCCGATACGAAGATAGTTCCAAGGCGGCCGAAGAGCCTCACCGCATAGCAATCGGGGTGCGAGGTGGGGGATGCGGCGAGATGGCCCCAACGGCTAGACGGAAGAGGCCACAGGGCCGCCTCGGAATAGTCCAAGCATCGGACGCGCTTGGGGCGACTACCAGTGACAACCCCTTATCCCGCGATGCGTCCGATACGAAGATAGTTCCCAGGCGGCCGAGGAGCCTCACCGCATAGCAATCGGGGTGCGAGGCGAGGGATGCGGCGAGATGGCCCCAAAGGCTAGACGGAAGAGGCTGCAGGGCTGCCTCGGAATAGTCCAAGCATCGGACGCGCTTGGGGCGACTACCACTGCCAACCCCTTATCCCGCGATGCGTTCGATACACAGATAGTTCCGAGGCGGCCGAGGAGGTGGGGGATGCAGCGAGATGGCCCCAACGGCTAGACGGAAGAGGCTGCAGGGCCGCCTCGGAATAGTCCAAGCATCGGACGCGCTTGGGGCGACTACCAGTGACAACCCCTTATCCCGCGATGCGTCCGATACACAGATAGTTCCGAGGCGGCCAAGGAGCCTCACCGCATAGCAATCGTGGTGCGAGGTGGGGGATGCGGCGAGATGGCCCCAACGGCTAGACGGAAGAGGCTGCAGGGCCGCCTCGGAATGGTCCAAGCATCGGATGCGCTTGGGGCGACTACCACTGCCAACCCCTTATCCCGCGATGCGTCCGATACACAGATAGTTCCAAGGCGGCCGAGGAGCCTCACAGCATAGCAATCAGGGTGCGAGGCGAGGGATGCGGCGAGAAAGCCCCAACGGCTAGAGGGAAGAGGCTTCAGGTCCGCCTCGGAATGGTCCAAGCATCGGACGCGCTTGGGGCGACTACCAGTGACAACCCCTTATCCCGCGACGCGTCCGATACACAGATAGTTCCAAGGCGGCCGAGGAGCCTCACCGCATAGCAATCGGGGTGCGAGGCGAGGGATGCGGCGAGAAGGACCCAACGGCTACACGGAAGAGGCTTCGGGGCCGCCTCGGAATGGTCCAAGCATCGGACGCGCTTGGGGCGACTACCAGTGACAACCCCTTATCCCGCGACGCGTCCGATACACAGATAGTTCCAAGGCGGCCGAGGAGCCTCACCGCATAGCAATCGGGGTGCGAGGCGAGGGATGCGGCGAGAAGGACCCAACGGCTACACGGAAGAGGCTTCGGGGCCGCCTCGGAATGGTCCAAGCATCGGACGCGCTTGGGGCGACTACCAGTGACAACCCCTTATCCCGCGACGCGTCCGATACACAGATAGTTCCAAGGCGGCCGAGGAGCCTCACCGCATAGCAATCGGGGTGCGAGGCGAGGGATGCGGCGAGAAGGACCCAACGGCTAGACGGAAGAGGCTTCGGGTCCGCCTCGGAATGGTCCAAGCATCGGACGCGCTTGGGGCGACTACCAGTGACAACCCCTTATCCCGCGACGCGTCCGATACACAGATAGTTCCAAGGCGGCCGAGGAGCCTCACCGCATAGCAATCGGGGTGCGAGGCGAGGGATGCGGCGAGAAGGACCCAACGGCTAGACGGAAGAGGCTTCGGGTCCGCCTCGGAATGGTCCAAGCATCGGACGCGCTTGGGGCGACTACCAGTGACAACCCCTTATCCCGCGACGCGTCCGATACACAGATAGTTCCAAGGCGGCCGAGGAGCCTCACCGCATAGCAATCGGGGTGCGAGGCGAGGGATGCGGCGAGAAGGACCCAACGGCTAGACGGAAGAGGCTTCGGGTCCGCCTCGGAATGGTCCAAGCATCGGACGCGCTTGGGGCGACTACCAGTGACAACCCCTTATCCCGCGACGCGTCCGATACACAGATAGTTCCGAGGCGGCCGAGGAGCCTCACCGCATAGCAATCGGGGTGCGAGGCGAAGGATGCGGCGAGAAGGACCCAACGGCTAGACGGAAGAGGCTTCGGGTCCGCCTCGGAATGGTCTAAGCATCGGACGCGCTTGGGGCGACTACCAGTGACAACCCCTTATCCCGCGACGCGTCCGATACACAGATAGTTCCAAGGCGGCCGAGGAGCCTCACCGCATAGCAATCGGGGTGCGAGGCGAGGGATGCGGCGAGAAGGACCCAACGGCTAGACGGAAGAGGCTTCAGGGCCGCCTCGGAATGGTCCAAGCATCGAACGCGCTTGGGGCGACTACCAGTGACAACCCCTTATCCCGCGACGCGTCCGATACATAGATAGTTCCGAGGCGGCCGAGGAGCCTCACCGCATAGCAATCGGGGTGCGAGGCGAGGGATGCGGCGAGAAGGACCCAACGGCTAGACGGAAGAGGCTTCAGGGCCGCCTCGGAATGGTTCAAGCATCGGACGCGCTTGGGGCGACTACCAGTGACAACCCCTTATCCCGCGACGCGTCCGATACACAGATAGTTCCGAGGCGGCCGAGGAGCCTCACCGCATAGCAATCGGGGTGCGAGGCGAGGGATGCGGCGAGAAGGACCCAACGGCTAGACGGAAGAGGCTTCAGGGCCGCCTCGGAATGGTCCAAGCATCGGACGCGCTTGGGGCGACTACCAATGACAACCCCTTATCCCGCGACGCGTCCGATACACAGATAGTTCCGAGGCGGCCGAGGAGCCTCACCGCATAGCAATCGGGGTGCGAGGCGAGGGATGCGGCGAGAAGGACCCAACGGCTAGACGGAAGAGGCTTCAGGGCCGCCTCGGAATGGTCCAAGCATCGGACGCGCTTGGGGCGACTACCAGTGACAACCCCTTATCCCGCGACGCGTCCGATACACAGATAGTTCCGAGGCGGCCGAGGAGCCTCACCGCATAGCAATCGGGGTGCGAGGCGAGGGATGCGGCGAGAAGGACCCAACGGCTAGACGGAAGAGGCTTCAGGGCCGCCTCGGAATGGTCCAAGCATCAGACGCGCTTGGGGCGACTACCGTTGCCAACCCCTTATCCCGCGATGCGTCTGATACACAGATAGTTCCGAGGCGGCCGAGGAGCCTCACCGCATAGCAATCGGGTTGCGAGGCAGATTATTGGGAAGGGAACCCCCTGGGATGCGGCTCAAGCAGTGCCCAAAGGGACTGGAATGCGGAATCACATCGAGAGACCCAAATGCTATACGAGGGCTCAAATCGAATTATCGATTTGGCCACGACATGGACGCATCGGAACGACTACCTTTGCCGAACCACTCGCAATTGCATCCATACCGAAACCAATAGACATTTCCGTTAGAGCCCTCGCATAGCATTCGGGAATCTCGCATGCCCCTCTAAATCGACCAATGCTGGCGCTCAATGAAAATCCGAGCGCTACCACCGTTCGAGCGCCAGCATTGGTCGAGTTAGAGGGGCACGGGGGAGAATGCTCCAGTCAACACCTCCCCTATATAAGTTATTTGTCCGATTCTCGCACAACCGTAGTCTGCCTCGTCGAATCAAACAACGGTCCCAGATTCCGACTTCCGTTCCGTAGAGACCCAAAAGCTAGATGGAGGCTCGCAAGAAAGAGAGTCGGCGCATAGCAATCGGGTTTCTCGAACGTTTAGGGACCGAGCTCACTTGCGGATAGGGCAAAATCCGCCAAGCAACCCAAAAGCTAGACGGGGGCTCGAATCGAATCGCCTAGGCGGCCACAACAACGACGTGTTGGATCGACTACCAGTGCCAAACCATTCAGCAAGACTAGTCTGTGTCGAGGCCGGATAGAGATTCTCAGAGAGCGCCCGCATAGCATTTAGGAGACCTGCCGCGTCCCTCACACTCGACAAATGGTGGTGCACGTTTATAAATCCGAGCGATCCCAACCCTTTCAAGCACCAACATCGGTCGAGATAGAGGGGCACGGAGGGGGCTGCGTGAGACAACACAGTCCCCTATATAAGTTATTTGTCCGATTCTCACACATCCGAAGAATGGTCATCAAATCGGACAACAGCCCAAACTTCCGACTTCCGTCCCAGAAAGCCCAAGAGCTATCTAAAACGTTCATGGCCGGAACTCGATCGCGGCTATACCAGTCCGCCAAGCAACCCAAAAGCTAGACTGGAGCTCTAGTCGAATCACCTCTGTGGCCATTGCAAGGACGTGTTGGAGCGACTACCATTGCCGAACCATTCCGCAGGTCGAGTCCATACCAAGGCCGCATAGAGATTCACGATGAGCTCCTGCATAGCAATCAGGAGACTTGCCGTGTCCATCACAATCGATAAATCCTGGTGCAAGATTTTTGCATCCGAGCGCTCCAACCAGTCGAGCACCAGCATCAATCGACATAAACGGGCACGGGGGGAGGATGCTCGAGAACACTACCTCCCCTATATAAGTTATTTGTCCGATTCTCAAGCAGCCGAAGTCTGGTCATCGAATCGGGTCAAAGACCACAACTTCCGACTTTACCCACAATGCAAGTCATCGAATCGAACATCGGCCCCCGAGTCGGACTCCATGCGTATGTCAGGTCATCGGACCCAAATTCCGCCTTCCTGCGCATGGCGGGCCATCAATATCAACTCGGTCATCGGACCCAAACTCCGCCTTTTTGCGTATGGCACGCCTTCAAATCGGTCATCGGACCCAAATTCCGCCTTCCTGTGCATGGCGGGCCATCAACATCAACTCGGTCATCGGACCCAAATTCCGCCTTTCTGCGCATGGCACGCCATCAACTCGGTCATCGGACCCAAATTCCGCCTTCCTGCGCATGGCAGGTCATCGGACACAAATTCAGACCTCGCCAATATGCCTACGTATCGAATCGGTCATCGGACCCAACTTCCGACTTCATCCATACTGTAGGGTCTTTGAGGTTGGCGCGGTGCGCTCAACCCAGGGAGTCGACCCATCGAAGCATACACCTCCCCTATATAAGCTATTTGTCCGATTCCCACACCTGTGTAGTTTGCACCTCTGACCAGGACATCGACCCCAACTTCCGAACTCGACTGCAACGACGGCACCAGCGCCTTGGTGCGCACCTTGCGACGCACAGTCCCAACATTCGCCTTCCTGCACATGGCAGGTCATCGGACCCAAATTCCGACCTCGCGAGTATGCCTACATATCGAATCGGTCATCGGACCCAACTTCCGACTTCATCCATACCGTAGGGTCTTTGAGGTTGGCGCGGTGCGCTCAACCCGGGGAGTCGACCCAACGAAGCATACACCTCCCCTATATAAGCTATTTGTCCGATTCCCACACCTGTGTAGTTTGCACCTCCGATCAAGACATCGACCCCAACTTCCGAACTCGCCTCCAACGACCGAACCAGCGCCTTGGTGCGCACCTTGCAACGCACAGTGCCAACATTCGCCTTCCTGCACGTGGCAGGTCATCGGACCCAAATTCCGACCTCGCGAGTATGCCTACATATCGAATCGGTCATCGGACCCAACTTCCGACTTCATCCATACCGTAGGGTCTTTGAGGTTGGCGCGGTGCGCTCAACCCGGGGAGTCGACCCAACGAAGCATACACCTCCCCTATATAAGCTATTTGTCCGATTCCCACACCTGTGTAGCTTGCACCTCCGATCAGGACATCGACCCCAACTTCCGAACTCGACTAAAAAGACCGCACCAGCGCCTTGGTGTGCACCTTGCAACGCACAGTGTCAACATTCGCCTTCCTGCACATGGCAGGTCATCGGACCCAAATTCCGACCTCATGAGCATACCTACTAATCGAATTGGTCATCGGACCCAACTTCCGACTTCATCCATACCGTAGGGTCTTTGAGGTTGGCGCGGTGCGCTCAACCTGGGGAGTCGACCCATCGAAGCATACACCTCCCCTATATAAGCTATTTGTCCGATTCCGACACCTGTGTAGTTTGCACCTCCGCTCAGGACATCGACCCCAACTTCCGAACTCGCCTGCAACGACCGAACCAGCGCCTTGGTGCGCACCAAAAGTGCGCACTTTTGGAGGGCACTTTTGTGCGCTCCAAAGGTGCGCACTTTTGGAGGGCACTTTTCTGCGCTCCAAAGGTGCGCACTTTTGGAGGGCACTTTTTGGAGGGCACTTTTCTGCGCTCCAAAGGTGCGCACTTTTGGAGGGCACTTTTTGGAGGGCACTTTTCTGCGCTCCAAAGGTGCGCACTTTTGGAGGGCACTTTTTGGAGGGCACTTTTCTGCGCTCCAAAGGTGCGCACTTTTGGAGGGCACTTTTTGGAGGGCACTTTTCTGCGCTCCAAAGGTGCGCACTTTTGGAGGGCACTTTTTGGAGGGCACTTTTCTGCGCTCCAAAGGTGCGCACTTTTGGAGGGCACTTTTCTGCACTCCAAAGGTGCGCACTTTTGGAGGGCACTTTTTGGAGGGCACTTTTCTGCGCTCCAAAGGTGCGCACTTTTGGAGGGCACTTTTCTGCGCTCCAAAGGTGCGCACTTTTGGAGGGCACTTTTTGGAGGGCACTTTTCTGCGCTCCAAAGGTGCGCACTTTTGGAGGGCACTTTTGTGCACTCCAAAGGTGCGCACTTTTGGAGGGCACTTTTCCTGTGCTCCAAAGGTGCACACCTAGGTGAGCACCTTCGACCACACCTTGTAGCACACCAAACTCTGACTTTCGACTTCATCCGCAATGCAGGGTCTTTGAGGTTGGCGCAATGCGCACAACCAGGGGAGTCGACCCATCAAACCCAACACCTCCCCTATATAAGCTATTTGTCTGATTCTCATACATGCGTAGCCTGCAGGAGCAATTAGGACATCGACCCCAACTTTCGGCTTCTAAACGAAAACAAGGTCTTTGAGGTTGGTGTAATGCGAACAACTAGGGGAGTCAACCCATCAAACCCAACACCTCCCCTATATAAGCTATTTGTCTGATTCTCATACATGTGTAGTCTACAGGAGCAATTAGGACATCGACCCCAACTTTTGACTTCTTAACGAAAACAAGGTCTTTGAGGTTGACGTAATGCGCACAACCAGGGGAGTCGACCCATCAAACCCAACACCTCCCCTATATAAGCTATTTGTCCGATTCTCATACATGTGTAGCCTGCAGGAGCCATTAGGACATTGACCCCAACTTTTGACTTCTTAACGAAAACAAGGTCTTTGAGGTTGGCGTAATGCGCACAACCAAGGGAGTTGACCCATCAAACCCAACACCTCCCCTATATAAGCTATTTGTCTGATTCTCATACATGTGTAGCCTGCAACAACGATTAGGACATCCACCCCAACTTCTGAATTCGTCTGCGTTGACCGCACCAAAGGTGCACGCCTTGGTGCTCACCAAAATCCGACTTCCGACTTCTTCTGCTATGCGGGGTCTTTGAGGTTGGCGCAGTGCGCACAACCAGGGGAGTCAACCCACCGAATGCAACACCTCCCCTATATAAGCTATTTGTCTGATTCTCATACATGCGTAGACTGCAGCAATGATTAGGACATCCACCCCAACTTTTGACTTCTTAAACAAGACAGGGTCTTTGAAGTTGGTGCAGTGCACACAACCAGGGGAGTCGACCCATCAAACGCAACACCTCCCCTATATAAAGCTATTTGTCCGATTCTCATACGTGTAGTCTGCAGCAGCGATTAGGACATCGACCCCAACTTCCGAATTCGTTTGCATTGACCGCACCAAAGGTGCACGCCTTGGTGTGCACCCTGGAGTGCACTTTGGTGCTCACCTCGGTGCACACTTTGGTGTGCACCTCGGTGTGCACCAAAGGTGCGCACCTTGGAGCGCACCAAAGGTGTACACTTTGGAGCGCACCACATAGGGTCTTTGAGAGGTTGGCGCAGTGCGCACACCAAGGTGGGTGTTGAGGTGCGTGCCGAGGTGGGTGGGTGCTAGGGTGCGCTCCATGGTGGGTGCCAGGGTGGGTGCGTGCTAGGGTGGATTCCAAAGAGGGTCATAGGGTGGGTGCCAAGGTGGGTTGGTGATATAGTGGGTTCAAAGGTGGGTACTAGGGTGGGTTCCAAGGTGGGTCACAAGTTGGGTGCCAGGATGCGTGGGTGTTAGGTTGGGTGCCAAGGTGGGCTCCTGCGTGGGTGGGTGCTAGGGTGGGTTTCAAGGTGGACGCGAGGGCGGGTGCCAAGGTGGGTAACAAGTTGGGTGTTAGGATGGGTGAGTGCTAGAGTGGGTGCCAAGGTGGGTGGGTGCTAAGGTGGATGCCAAGGTGGTTCACAGGGTGGGTGGGTTCTAGGGTGAGTTCCAAGGTGGGTCACAGGTTCAGTGCTAGGGTGGGTGTCAAGGCGGGTGTCGAGGTGCCTGGGTGCTAGGGTGTGGATGCCAATGTGGGTCATAGGGTGGGTACTAGGGTGGGCTGCAATGTGGGTGCCAAGGTGGGTAACATGCTCGGTGGGTTCTAAATTGGGTGCCAGGGTGGGTGTGCACCCACCTTGCCCGAGGTGGGTGCCAAGGTGCCAGTGTGGGTGGGTGCTAAGGTGGATGCCAAGGTGGGTGAGAAGGTGGGTGATAGGTTGAGTGGTAGGATGGGTGGGTGCCAAGATGGGTCACAGGGTGGGTGCAAGGGTGGGTAGGTGCTAGGGTTGGTGTCAGGGTGGGTGGGTGCTAGGTTGGGTTCCAAGGTGGGTGCGAGGGTGAGTGTCAAGGTGGGTCACAGGTTAGGTGCTAGGATGGGTGAGTGCTAGGGTGCAAAGGTGCCAGGGTGGGTGCTAGGATGGGTCGATGCTAGGGTGAGTGGCAAGGTGGGTCCACAAGTGTCAAGGTGGGTGCCGAGGTGGGTGCCAAGTCGGCGACTGCTATGGTGGATGCCAAGGTGGGTCACGGGGTGGGTGCCAAGTTGCTAGGTTGGGTTCCAAGGTGGGTGCCAACGTGGGTGCTAGGGTGCGTGGGTTAAAGGGTGTGTCACAACGTGGGTGCCAGGATGGGTGCGCACCCACACTGGCCAAGACGGGTGCGGGTGCAAGGTTGGGTTCCAAGCCCGGTCACAGGCTGGGTGCTAGGATGGGTGGGTGCCAAGGTGGGCACCAGGGTGGGTGCACCCACCCTGGCCAAGGTGGGTCACGGGGTGGGTCCTAGGGTGGGTAACGGGGTGGGTACTAAGGTGCGTGCCAAGGTGGGTCATAGGGTGGGTGCCAAGGTGGGCACCAGGGTGGGTGTGCACCAACCCTAGCCAGGGTAGGTCACGGGGTGGTTGTCGGGGTGGGCGTCAAGGAGCCAAGGTGGGTGGCAAGTAGCCAAGTTGCGTGCCAAGGTGGGTGTCGGGGTGGGTGCCAAGGATCCAAGGTGGGTGCCAAGGAACCAAGGTGGGTGTCTGGGTGGGTGCCGAGGTGGGAGCCAGGGTGGGTCCCAAGGTGAGTGCAAAGGTGGGTGCCAGGGTCAAGGTGAGTGCCAATGTGGGTTCCAAGGTGCCAGGGTCAGGGTGAGTGCCAATGTGGGTTCAAAGGTGCTAAGTTGGGTGCGAGGTTGGGTGCGAGGGTGGGTGGGTGCCAAGGTGTGCTAGGTGGAAGCCCGGGTGGGTCGGCATCCCATGGGTGTCGAGTTGGGTGCCTGATGGGTGCTTCTTGTCAAGTTTTAGTCGTCGGGACTCATTTCGAGCCTTAGAGGTCGTTTCTTGTCCGGTTGCCCTGTCTTCGACCTGGGAACCCAATTTTGGTCCTCGGGTCCCATTTTTTTTTGTCTCGCATCCCACTTTTGGCCTGTGGCCTTTTCGGGGTCGATTCTCGTTTTGGGCATCAGAGCATGTTTCTTCTCCTAAAACCCAATATTTGTTTATTAAGTCTCGGAACACATTTTTGTTCTCGTGGACCCATCATGGGTCTTGGAACGCATTTGTGGTCCTTGGGTCCCATTTTGCATCCCGAAACTTGTGTTTTGGTGCTTGATCCCTATTTTGGGTGCCCACCTTGCACCAAGTGCGCACCCGGGGCAAACCGAGCGCCTTGGTGCACCGGGGCAAGATCGAGCGTGCACCCGAGGCGCCCCGAACATGCACCAAGGTGCACTCGGCCCACATGTGAGCGCAGGTCGTTGCGCCCGAGGTGGTGTGTGGGCACCGCGTTGCAGACGGGACACTGCACGCACACGACGCCCCCTCCAGGTGCACGCACGTAGGCCGGGCCGGGTGCACACCCGACGCCCTAGCAAGGTGCGCGCACCCGGGCAGGGCTCACACTTGGCGAACGGGGCGCACTTCGCGAGGGAGGGTGTGCACCTCGACGGGGGTGGGTGGCCGGGGTGGATTCGCACGTGGGTCGCGGTTTGCTAAGTACACACTGCGACAAGCTCATAACGGGTGCGATCATACCAGCGTTAGTGCACCGGATCCCATCAGAACTCCGCAGTTAAGCGCGCTTGGGCCGGAGTAGTACTGGGATGGGTGACCTCCCGGGAAGTCCCGGTGTTGCACCCTTTTTTAGTTTTTCGCCGGGCGTCGCAATGCTATTTGAATAAACCTTTTGCCCGTTTGCGTTCTCGTCGGGGCCGGGCCGGGCCGGGGTGCGCTGCCCGCACTACCGCGCGCGCGGGGGCGACACCGAGCGCGCACCCGAGGCGCCCCGAGCACACAGGCCACGGTGCAACCCGGGCGTTGTGCGCGCACCCCGGTGCGCCCGAGGTGCTGCGCGCGCACCCAGGTGAAATCGGTGTGCACCTCGGCCAGTGCGCGCTCGGTCGAGTCGCGCACGTTGGCCAAGGTGCACGGTGATGTTTCTTACTCTAAGGTTCCGCACCAGACGCCCGGGACAGGTGAGCGAAGCTGGGCGGGGCCGGGTGCGCGGCCGGGGCAGGTGCACGCAGCTGGAGAGAGCTTTGGAGCACACTTCGGAGCGCACCAATGATGCGCTCCATTCAAAAGTTTCCTGAAAAGGCAAAAAAAGTTGAGATTATAGAATTTCCCACTTGAGAGATTGTAAAAAAAAAAAATTTAAAATGAAGGAAACGCGGGTGCCAAGGTGTGCGCAGCCCAGCCAAGGTGTGCGCACCAAGGCGCCCACCCTGGCGAAGGTGCACGCAAGGTGCGCACCCGAGGCAAACCGGACAATTAACCCAACTTTCGACTTCGCGCGCACCTTGGAGCGCACTTCGGAGCGCTCCTTGGTGCGCACCAATCTTGGGCACCTCGGAGTGCACCATGGCGCCCACCAAGGTGCGCACCCGGGGCAAACCGAGCTCCGACTTCGTGCGCACCTTGGAGCGCACGAAAGGTGCGCACCATGGCGCCCACCAAGGTGCGCAGCCCAGCCAAGGCGTGCGCATCAAGGTGCGCACCCTGGCGAAGGTGCGCACCCGGGGCAAACCGAGCTCCGACTTCGTGCGCACCTTGGAGCGCACAAAAGGTGCGCAACCCAGCCAAGGTGTGCGCACCCCGGTCAAACCGAGCTCCGAATCGTGCGCACCAGAGGTGCACGCCATCGTGCGCACCTTGGAGCACACTTCGGAGCCCTCCTTGGTGCGCGCCGATGTTGCGCACCTCGGAGCGCACCCGGGGAAAACAATGCAATTAACCCGACTTTCGACTTCGTGGGCACCTCGGAGCGCTCTCGGGTTCGCACCTCGGAGCACACCGAGGTGCGCACCTTTGATGCGCTGCCTTCACCAATTTCCAGAAAAGGCAAGAAAACATTGAGAAGGTGTGCGCACCGAGGTGCCCACCCTGGCGAAGGTGCACGCGAGGTGCGCACCCGGGGCAAACCGGGCTCCGACTTCGTGCACGCCGCACCTTGGAGCACACTTCGGAGCGCTCCTTGGTGCGCACCAGGGCGCGCAACCCAGCCGAGGTGCCCACCCCGGCGAAGGTGCACGCGAGGTGCGCACCCGGGGCAAACCGGGCTCCGACTTCGTGCACGCCATGGTGCCCACCGCGGCGAAGGTGCACGCGAGGTGCGCACCCGGGGCAAACCGGGCTCCGACTTCGTGCACGCCGCACCTTGGAGCACACTTCGGAGCGCTCCTTGGTGCGCACCATGGTGCCCACCAGGGCGCGCAACCCCGCCGAAGGTGCACGCGAGGTGCGCACCCGGGGCAAACCGGGCTCCGACTTCGTGCACGCCGCACCTTGGAGCACACTTCGGAGCGCTCCTTGGTGCGCACCATGGTGCCCACCAGGGCGCGCAACCCCGCCGAAGGTGCACGCGAGGTGCGCACCCGGGGCAAACCGGGCTCCGACTTCGTGCACGCCATGGTGCGCACCGCGGCGAAGGTGCGCACCCGGGGCAAACCGGGCTCCGACTTCGTGCACGCCGCACCTTGGAGCACACTTCGGAGCGCTCCTTGGTGCGCACCAGGGCGCGCAACCCAGCCGAGGTGCCCACCCCGGCGAAGGTGCACGCGAGGTGCGTACCCGGGGCAAACCGGGCTCCGACTTCGTGCACGCCGCACCTTGGAGCACACTTCGGAGCGCTCCTTGGTGCGCACCATGGTGCCCACCAGGCCGCGCAACCCAGCCAAGGTGTGCGCACCAAGGTGCACGCGAGGTGCGCACCCGGGGCAAACCGGGGTCCGACTTCGTGCACGCCGCACCTTGGAGCACACATCGGGGCGCTCCCGGGTTCGCACCGGCGTTGCGCACCGTGGTGGGCACCTCGGAGCACACCAAGGTGGGCAGCGAGGTGCGCACCTTTGATGCGATGCCTTCACTAATTTCCATAAAAGGCAAAAAAAAAACGAGATTTTAAAATTTCCGTTTTGAAAGATAGTGAGAAAAAGGGAATGCTGGTGCCATCTTGAGCCCGCCCTGGTGCGCAGCCCAGCCAAGGTGTGCGCACCAAGGTGCCCACCCTGGCGAAGGTGCGCGCCCGGGCAATTAACCCAACTTCCAACTTCGCGCGCGCCAGGGTGGGAGCGCACCCAACAACCGGGCCTGGGAAGAGCCAATGCGAGAAACCCCACCAAACGCTCTGACAAAAAAAGAGGGGGCGCTCCAGTAACCCCGCTTCGGAGCGCACCCTGGGCAAACCCAGCCAAGGTGCCCACCCCGGCCAAGGTGCAGGCGAGGTGCGCACCCGGGGCAAACCGGGCTCCGACAACGTGCACGCCGCACCTTGGAGCACACTTCGTAGCGCTCCCGGGTGCGCACCTCAGAGCACACCAAGGTGGGCAGCGAGGTGCGCACCTTTGATGCGCTGCCTTCACTAATTTCCAGAAAAGGCAAAAAAAAAAGGAGATTTTAAAATTTCCGTTTTGAAAGATAGTGAAAAAAACGGAACGCGCGTGCCATCTTGAGCCCGCCCTGGTGCGCAGCCCAGGTAAGGTGCCCACCCTGGCAAAGGTGCGCACCCGGGCAATTAACCCTACTTCCGACTTCGTGCGCGCCAGGGTGGCAACCGGGCCTCGGAAGAGCCAATGCGAGAAACCCCACCAAACGCTCCGACAAAAAAAGAGGCGGCGCTCCAATAACCCCGCTTCGGAGCGCAGCCGGGGCAAACCCAGCCAAGGTGCCCACCCCGACGAAGGTGCACGCGAGGTGCGCACCCGGGGCAAACCGGGCTCCGACAACGTGCACGCAGCACCTTGGAGCACACTTCGAAGCACTCCCGGGTGCCCACCGGCGTTGCGCACCGTGGTGGGCAGCGAGGTGCGCACCTTTGATGCGCTGCCTTCACTAATTTCCAGAAAAAGGCAAAAAAAAATGAGATTTTAAAATTTCCGTTTTGAAAGATAGTGAAAAAAAAGGAACGCGGGTGCCATCTTGAGCCCGCCCTGGTGCGCAGCCCAGGCAAGGCATGCGCACCAAGGTGCCCACCCGAGGTGCACACCCGGGGCAAACCGGGCTCCGACTTCGTGCAGGCCGCACCTTGGAGCACACTTCGGAGCGCTCCTTGGTGCGCACCATGGTGCCCACCAGGGCGCGCAACCCAGCCAAGGTCTGCACACCAAGGTGCCCACCCCGGCGAAGGTGCACGCGAGGTGCGCACCCGGGGCAAACCGGGCTCCGACTTCGTGCACGCCATGGTGCCCACCGCGGCGAAGGTGCACGCGAGGTGCGCACCCGGGGCAAACCGGGCTCCGACTTCGTGCACGCCGCACCTTGGAGCACACTTCGGAGCGCTCCTTGGTGCGCACCATGGTGCCCACCAGGGCGCGCAACCCAGCCAAGGTGTGCGCACCAAGGTGCACGCGAGGTGCGCACCCGGGGCAAACCGGGGTCCGACTTCGTGCACGCCGCACCTTGG
>NW_026729136.1:167500-179011 GCF_030272615.1 Cryptomeria japonica
CCTCGAAGCGGTCTAAGAATCGGGCGCACTTGGGGCGACTACCAGTGCCAACCCCTTATCCCGCGGTGCGTCCGACACACAGAAATTTCCAAGGCGGCCAAGGAGCCTCCCCGCATAGCAATCGGGGTGTGAGGTTACGGATGCAGCATTGATAGCAATCGAGGTGTGAGGCGAAGGATGCAGAAGTGAGAGCCGAGGGATGTAGCAGAGATAGCAATCGGGGTGTGTGATGCAGAAGAGATAGCAATCGAGGTGTGCGGTGGGAAGGGCCCAGCAGCCAGAATGCATGAAGCGACGGATGAAGCAGTGATGACAACCGGGCTGTGAGGAGAGGAGGGATGCAGCCAAGAAAGCAATCAGGGCTCGAGGCAAGGGATGCATCAAGGATAGCAATCATGTTGTGAGGCGAGATTCCAAAGGCTAAACGTGAGAGGCTGCAGGGTCGACTCAGAGAGGTCTATGCATGTGAGAGGCTGAAAGCAAGGTCGACTCGGAGCGGTCTATGCATCGGGCGCGCTTGGGGCGACTACCAGTGCCAACCCCTTATCCCGCGACGCGTCCGACAAAGAGAACGTTCCAAGGCGGCAGAGGAGGTTACCAGCCGAAGGATGCAGTAGCAATAACAGGTATAGTTCCGCGGCGGCCGAGAAGACTCACCGCATAGGAATCGGGATGCGAGGCGAGGGATGCGGCGGGAAGGCCCCGACGGCTAAACGGAAGAGGCTGCAGGGCCGCCTCGGAATGGTCCAAGCATCGGATGCGATTGGGACGACTACCAGTGCCAACCCCTTATCCCGCGATGCGTCCGATACACAGATAGTTCCAAGGCGGCCGAGGAGCCTCACCGCATATCAATCGGGGTGCGAGGCGAGGGATGGGGCGGGAAGGCCCCAACGGCTAGACGGAAGAGGCTTCAGGGCCACCTCGGAATGGTCCAAGCATCGGACGCGCTTGGGGCGACTGCCAGTGCCAACCCCTTATCCCGCGATGCGTCCGATACACAGATGGTTCCAAGGCGGCCGAGGAGCCTCACCGCATAGCAATCGGGGGTGCGAGGCGAGGGATGGGGCGGGAAGGCCCCAACGGCTAGACGGAAGAGGCTTCAGGGCCGCCTAGGAATGGTCCAAGCATCGGACACGCTTGGGGCGACTACCAGTGACAGCCCCCTATCCCGCGATGCGTCCGATACGAAGATGGTTCCAAGGCGGCCGAGGAGCCTCACCGCATAGCAATCGGGGTGCGAGGTGGGGGATGCGGCGAGATGGCCCCAACGGCTAGACGGAAGAGGCCACAGGGCCGCGTCGGAATAGTCCAAGCATCGGACGCGCTTGGGGCGACTACCAGTGACAACCCCTTATCCCGCGATGCGTCCGATACGAAGATAGTTCCAAGGCGGCCGAGGAGCCTCACCGCATAGCAATCGGGGTGCGAGGTGGGGGATGCGGCGAGATGGCCCCAACGGCTAGACGGAAGAGGCTGCAGGGCCGCCTCGGAATAGTCCAAGCATCGGACGCGCTTGGGGCCACTACCAGTGACAACCCCTTATCCCGCAATGCGTCCGATACGAAGATAGTTCCAAGGCGGCCGAAGAGCCTCACCGCATAGCAATCGGGGTGCGAGGTGGGGGATGCGGCGAGATGGCCCCAACGGCTAGACGGAAGAGGCCACAGGGCCGCCTCGGAATAGTCCAAGCATCGGACGCGCTTGGGGCGACTACCAGTGACAACCCCTTATCCCGCGATGCGTCCGATACGAAGATAGTTCCCAGGCGGCCGAGGAGCCTCACCGCATAGCAATCGGGGTGCGAGGCGAGGGATGCGGCGAGATGGCCCCAAAGGCTAGACGGAAGAGGCTGCAGGGCTGCCTCGGAATAGTCCAAGCATCGGACGCGCTTGGGGCGACTACCACTGCCAACCCCTTATCCCGCGATGCGTCCGATACACAGATAGTTCCGAGGCGGCCGAGGAGGTGGGGGATGCAGCGAGATGGCCCCAACGGCTAGACGGAAGAGGCTGCAGGGCCGCCTCGGAATAGTCCAAGCATCGGACGCGCTTGGGGCGACTACCAGTGACAACCCCTTATCCCGCGATGCGTCCGATACACAGATAGTTCCGAGGCGGCCAAGGAGCCTCACCGCATAGCAATCGTGGTGCGAGGTGGGGGATGCGGCGAGATGGCCCCAACGGCTAGACGGAAGAGGCTGCAGGGCCGCCTCGGAATGGTCCAAGCATCGGATGCGCTTGGGGCGACTACCACTGCCAACCCCTTATCCCGCGATGCGTCCGATACACAGATAGTTCCAAGGCGGCCGAGGAGCCTCACAGCATAGCAATCAGGGTGCGAGGCGAGGGATGCGGCGAGAAAGCCCCAACGGCTAGAGGGAAGAGGCTTCAGGTCCGCCTCGGAATGGTCCAAGCATCGGACGCGCTTGGGGCGACTACCAGTGACAACCCCTTATCCCGCGACGCGTCCGATACACAGATAGTTCCAAGGCGGCCGAGGAGCCTCACCGCATAGCAATCGGGGTGCGAGGCGAGGGATGCGGCGAGAAGGACCCAACGGCTACACGGAAGAGGCTTCGGGGCCGCCTCGGAATGGTCCAAGCATCGGACGCGCTTGGGGCGACTACCAGTGACAACCCCTTATCCCGCGACGCGTCCGATACACAGATAGTTCCAAGGCGGCCGAGGAGCCTCACCGCATAGCAATCGGGGTGCGAGGCGAGGGATGCGGCGAGAAGGACCCAACGGCTACACGGAAGAGGCTTCGGGGCCGCCTCGGAATGGTCCAAGCATCGGACGCGCTTGGGGCGACTACCAGTGACAACCCCTTATCCCGCGACGCGTCCGATACACAGATAGTTCCAAGGCGGCCGAGGAGCCTCACCGCATAGCAATCGGGGTGCGAGGCGAGGGATGCGGCGAGAAGGACCCAACGGCTAGACGGAAGAGGCTTCGGGTCCGCCTCGGAATGGTCCAAGCATCGGACGCGCTTGGGGCGACTACCAGTGACAACCCCTTATCCCGCGACGCGTCCGATACACAGATAGTTCCAAGGCGGCCGAGGAGCCTCACCGCATAGCAATCGGGGTGCGAGGCGAGGGATGCGGCGAGAAGGACCCAACGGCTAGACGGAAGAGGCTTCGGGTCCGCCTCGGAATGGTCCAAGCATCGGACGCGCTTGGGGCGACTACCAGTGACAACCCCTTATCCCGCGACGCGTCCGATACACAGATAGTTCCAAGGCGGCCGAGGAGCCTCACCGCATAGCAATCGGGGTGCGAGGCGAGGGATGCGGCGAGAAGGACCCAACGGCTAGACGGAAGAGGCTTCGGGTCCGCCTCGGAATGGTCCAAGCATCGGACGCGCTTGGGGCGACTACCAGTGACAACCCCTTATCCCGCGACGCGTCCGATACACAGATAGTTCCGAGGCGGCCGAGGAGCCTCACCGCATAGCAATCGGGGTGCGAGGCGAAGGATGCGGCGAGAAGGACCCAACGGCTAGACGGAAGAGGCTTCGGGTCCGCCTCGGAATGGTCTAAGCATCGGACGCGCTTGGGGCGACTACCAGTGACAACCCCTTATCCCGCGACGCGTCCGATACACAGATAGTTCCAAGGCGGCCGAGGAGCCTCACCGCATAGCAATCGGGGTGCGAGGCGAGGGATGCGGCGAGAAGGACCCAACGGCTAGACGGAAGAGGCTTCAGGGCCGCCTCGGAATGGTCCAAGCATCGAACGCGCTTGGGGCGACTACCAGTGACAACCCCTTATCCCGCGACGCGTCCGATACACAGATAGTTCCGAGGCGGCCGAGGAGCCTCACCGCATAGCAATCGGGGTGCGAGGCGAGGGATGCGGCGAGAAGGACCCAACGGCTAGACGGAAGAGGCTTCAGGGCCGCCTCGGAATGGTCCAAGCATCGGACGCGCTTGGGGCGACTACCAGTGACAACCCCTTATCCCGCGACGCGTCCGATACACAGATAGTTCCGAGGCGGCCGAGGAGCCTCACCGCATAGCAATCGGGGTGCGAGGCGAGGGATGCGGCGAGAAGGACCCAACGGCTAGACGGAAGAGGCTTCAGGGCCGCCTCGGAATGGTCCAAGCATCGGACGCGCTTGGGGCGACTACCAATGACAACCCCTTATCCCGCGACGCGTCCGATACACAGATAGTTCCGAGGCGGCCGAGGAGCCTCACCGCATAGCAATCGGGGTGCGAGGCGAGGGATGCGGCGAGAAGGACCCAACGGCTAGACGGAAGAGGCTTCAGGGCCGCCTCGGAATGGTCCAAGCATCGGACGCGCTTGGGGCGACTACCAGTGACAACCCCTTATCCCGCGACGCGTCCGATACACAGATAGTTCCGAGGCGGCCGAGGAGCCTCACCGCATAGCAATCGGGGTGCGAGGCGAGGGATGCGGCGAGAAGGACCCAACGGCTAGACGGAAGAGGCTTCAGGGCCGCCTCGGAATGGTCCAAGCATCGGACGCGCTTGGGGCGACTACCGTTGCCAACCCCTTATCCCGCGATGCGTCTGATACACAGATAGTTCCGAGGCGGCCGAGGAGCCTCACCGCATAGCAATCGGGTTGCGAGGCAGATTATTGGGAAGGGAACCCCCTGGGATGCGGCTCAAGCAGTGCCCAAAGGGACTGGAATGCGGAATCACATCGAGAGACCCAAATGCTATACGAGGGCTCAAATCGAATTATCGATTTGGCCACGACATGGACGCATCGGAACGACTACCTTTGCCGAACCACTCGCAATTGCATCCATACCGAAACCAATAGACATTTCCGTTAGAGCCCTCGCATAGCATTCGGGAATCTCGCATGCCCCTCTAAATCGACCAATGCTGGCGCTCAATGAAAATCCGAGCGCTACCACCGTTCGAGCGCCAGCATTGGTCGAGTTAGAGGGGCACGGGGGAGAATGCTCCAGTCAACACCTCCCCTATATAAGTTATTTGTCCGATTCTCGCACAACCGTAGTCTGCCTCGTCGAATCAAACAACGGTCCCAGATTCCGACTTCCGTTCCGTAGAGACCCAAAAGCTAGATGGAGGCTCGCAAGAAAGAGAGTCGGCGCATAGCAATCGGGTTTCTCGAACGTTTAGGGACCGAGCTCACTTGCGGATAGGGCAAAATCCGCCAAGCAACCCAAAAGCTAGACGGGGGCTCGAATCGAATCGCCTAGGCGGCCACAACAACGACGTGTTGGATCGACTACCAGTGCCAAACCATTCAGCAAGACTAGTCTGTGTCGAGGCCGGATAGAGATTCTCAGAGAGCGCCCGCATAGCATTTAGGAGACCTGCCGCGTCCCTCACACTCGACAAATGGTGGTGCACGTTTATAAATCCGAGCGATCCCAACCCTTTCAAGCACCAACATCGGTCGAGATAGAGGGGCACGGAGGGGGCTGCGTGAGACAACACAGTCCCCTATATAAGTTATTTGTCCGATTCTCACACATCCGAAGAATGGTCATCAAATCGGACAACAGCCCAAACTTCCGACTTCCGTCCCAGAAAGCCCAAGAGCTATCTAAAACGTTCATGGCCGGAACTCGATCGCGGCTATACCAGTCCGCCAAGCAACCCAAAAGCTAGACTGGAGCTCTAGTCGAATCACCTCTGTGGCCATTGCAAGGACGTGTTGGAGCGACTACCATTGCCGAACCATTCCGCAGGTCGAGTCCATACCAAGGCCGCATAGAGATTCACGATGAGCTCCTGCATAGCAATCAGGAGACTTGCCGTGTCCATCACAATCGATAAATCCTGGTGCAAGATTTTTGCATCCGAGCGCTCCAACCAGTCGAGCACCAGCATCAATCGACATAAACGGGCACGGGGGGAGGATGCTCGAGAACACTACCTCCCCTATATAAGTTATTTGTCCGATTCTCAAGCAGCCGAAGTCTGGTCATCGAATCGGGTCAAAGACCACAACTTCCGACTTTACCCACAATGCAAGTCATCGAATCGAACATCGGCCCCCGAGTCGGACTCCATGCGTATGTCAGGTCATCGGACCCAAATTCCGCCTTCCTGCGCATGGCGGGCCATCAATATCAACTCGGTCATCGGACCCAAACTCCGCCTTTTTGCGTATGGCACGCCTTCAAATCGGTCATCGGACCCAAATTCCGCCTTCCTGTGCATGGCGGGCCATCAACATCAACTCGGTCATCGGACCCAAATTCCGCCTTTCTGCGCATGGCACGCCATCAACTCGGTCATCGGACCCAAATTCCGCCTTCCTGCGCATGGCAGGTCATCGGACACAAATTCAGACCTCGCCAATATGCCTACGTATCGAATCGGTCATCGGACCCAACTTCCGACTTCATCCATACTGTAGGGTCTTTGAGGTTGGCGCGGTGCGCTCAACCCAGGGAGTCGACCCATCGAAGCATACACCTCCCCTATATAAGCTATTTGTCCGATTCCCACACCTGTGTAGTTTGCACCTCTGACCAGGACATCGACCCCAACTTCCGAACTCGACTGCAACGACGGCACCAGCGCCTTGGTGCGCACCTTGCGACGCACAGTCCCAACATTCGCCTTCCTGCACATGGCAGGTCATCGGACCCAAATTCCGACCTCGCGAGTATGCCTACATATCGAATCGGTCATCGGACCCAACTTCCGACTTCATCCATACCGTAGGGTCTTTGAGGTTGGCGCGGTGCGCTCAACCCGGGGAGTCGACCCAACGAAGCATACACCTCCCCTATATAAGCTATTTGTCCGATTCCCACACCTGTGTAGTTTGCACCTCCGATCAAGACATCGACCCCAACTTCCGAACTCGCCTCCAACGACCGAACCAGCGCCTTGGTGCGCACCTTGCAACGCACAGTGCCAACATTCGCCTTCCTGCACGTGGCAGGTCATCGGACCCAAATTCCGACCTCGCGAGTATGCCTACATATCGAATCGGTCATCGGACCCAACTTCCGACTTCATCCATACCGTAGGGTCTTTGAGGTTGGCGCGGTGCGCTCAACCCGGGGAGTCGACCCAACGAAGCATACACCTCCCCTATATAAGCTATTTGTCCGATTCCCACACCTGTGTAGCTTGCACCTCCGATCAGGACATCGACCCCAACTTCCGAACTCGACTAAAAAGACCGCACCAGCGCCTTGGTGTGCACCTTGCAACGCACAGTGTCAACATTCGCCTTCCTGCACATGGCAGGTCATCGGACCCAAATTCCGACCTCATGAGCATACCTACTAATCGAATTGGTCATCGGACCCAACTTCCGACTTCATCCATACCGTAGGGTCTTTGAGGTTGGCGCGGTGCGCTCAACCTGGGGAGTCGACCCATCGAAGCATACACCTCCCCTATATAAGCTATTTGTCCGATTCCGACACCTGTGTAGTTTGCACCTCCGCTCAGGACATCGACCCCAACTTCCGAACTCGCCTGCAACGACCGAACCAGCGCCTTGGTGCGCACCAAAAGTGCGCACTTTTGGAGGGCACTTTTGTGCGCTCCAAAGGTGCGCACTTTTGGAGGGCACTTTTCTGCGCTCCAAAGGTGCGCACTTTTGGAGGGCACTTTTTGGAGGGCACTTTTCTGCGCTCCAAAGGTGCGCACTTTTGGAGGGCACTTTTTGGAGGGCACTTTTCTGCGCTCCAAAGGTGCGCACTTTTGGAGGGCACTTTTTGGAGGGCACTTTTCTGCGCTCCAAAGGTGCGCACTTTTGGAGGGCACTTTTTGGAGGGCACTTTTCTGCGCTCCAAAGGTGCGCACTTTTGGAGGGCACTTTTTGGAGGGCACTTTTCTGCGCTCCAAAGGTGCGCACTTTTGGAGGGCACTTTTCTGCGCTCCAAAGGTGCGCACTTTTGGAGGGCACTTTTTGGAGGGCACTTTTCTGCGCTCCAAAGGTGCGCACTTTTGGAGGGCACTTTTTGGAGGGCACTTTTCTGCGCTCCAAAGGTGCGCACTTTTGGAGGGCACTTTTTGGAGGGCACTTTTCTGCGCTCCAAAGGTGCGCACTTTTGGAGGGCACTTTTGTGCACTCCAAAGGTGCGCACTTTTGGAGGGCACTTTTCCTGTGCTCCAAAGGTGCACACCTAGGTGAGCACCTTCGACCACACCTTGTAGCACACCAAACTCTGACTTTCGACTTCATCCGCAATGCAGGGTCTTTGAGGTTGGCGCAATGCGCACAACCAGGGGAGTCGACCCATCAAACCCAACACCTCCCCTATATAAGCTATTTGTCTGATTCTCATACATGCGTAGCCTGCAGGAGCAATTAGGACATCGACCCCAACTTTCGGCTTCTAAACGAAAACAAGGTCTTTGAGGTTGGTGTAATGCGAACAACTAGGGGAGTCAACCCATCAAACCCAACACCTCCCCTATATAAGCTATTTGTCTGATTCTCATACATGTGTAGTCTACAGGAGCAATTAGGACATCGACCCCAACTTTTGACTTCTTAACGAAAACAAGGTCTTTGAGGTTGACGTAATGCGCACAACCAGGGGAGTCGACCCATCAAACCCAACACCTCCCCTATATAAGCTATTTGTCCGATTCTCATACATGTGTAGCCTGCAGGAGCCATTAGGACATTGACCCCAACTTTTGACTTCTTAACGAAAACAAGGTCTTTGAGGTTGGCGTAATGCGCACAACCAAGGGAGTTGACCCATCAAACCCAACACCTCCCCTATATAAGCTATTTGTCTGATTCTCATACATGTGTAGCCTGCAACAACGATTAGGACATCCACCCCAACTTCTGAATTCGTCTGCGTTGACCGCACCAAAGGTGCACGCCTTGGTGCTCACCAAAATCCGACTTCCGACTTCTTCTGCTATGCGGGGTCTTTGAGGTTGGCGCAGTGCGCACAACCAGGGGAGTCAACCCACCGAATGCAACACCTCCCCTATATAAGCTATTTGTCTGATTCTCATACATGCGTAGACTGCAGCAATGATTAGGACATCCACCCCAACTTTTGACTTCTTAAACAAGACAGGGTCTTTGAAGTTGGTGCAGTGCACACAACCAGGGGAGTCGACCCATCAAACGCAACACCTCCCCTATATAAAGCTATTTGTCCGATTCTCATACGTGTAGTCTGCAGCAGCGATTAGGACATCGACCCCAACTTCCGAATTCGTTTGCATTGACCGCACCAAAGGTGCACGCCTTGGTGTGCACCCTGGAGTGCACTTTGGTGCTCACCTCGGTGCACACTTTGGTGTGCACCTCGGTGTGCACCAAAGGTGCGCACCTTGGAGCGCACCAAAGGTGTACACTTTGGAGCGCACCACATAGGGTCTTTGAGAGGTTGGCGCAGTGCGCACACCAAGGTGGGTGTTGAGGTGCGTGCCGAGGTGGTGTGGGTGCTAGGGTGCGCTCCATGGTGGGTGCCAGGGTGGGTGCGTGCTAGGGTGGATTCCAAAGAGGGTCATAGGGTGGGTGCCAAGGTGGGTTGGTGATATAGTGGGTTCAAAGGTGGGTACTAGGGTGGGTTCCAAGGTGGGTCACAAGTTGGGTGCCAGGATGCGTGGGTGTTAGGTTGGGTGCCAAGGTGGGCTCCTGCGTGGGTGGGTGCTAGGGTGGGTTTCAAGGTGGACGCGAGGGCGGGTGCCAAGGTGGGTAACAAGTTGGGTGTTAGGATGGGTGAGTGCTAGAGTGGGTGCCAAGGTGGGTGGGTGCTAAGGTGGATGCCAAGGTGGTTCACAGGGTGGGTGGGTTCTAGGGTGAGTTCCAAGGTGGGTCACAGGTTCAGTGCTAGGGTGGGTGTCAAGGCGGGTGTCGAGGTGCCTGGGTGCTAGGGTGTGGATGCCAATGTGGGTCATAGGGTGGGTACTAGGGTGGGCTGCAATGTGGGTGCCAAGGTGGGTAACATGCTCGGTGGGTTCTAAATTGGGTGCCAGGGTGGGTGTGCACCCACCTTGCCCGAGGTGGGTGCCAAGGTGCCAGTGTGGGTGGGTGCTAAGGTGGATGCCAAGGTGGGTGAGAAGGTGGGTGATAGGTTGAGTGGTAGGATGGGTGGGTGCCAAGATGGGTCACAGGGTGGGTGCAAGGGTGGGTAGGTGCTAGGGTTGGTGTCAGGGTGGGTGGGTGCTAGGTTGGGTTCCAAGGTGGGTGCGAGGGTGAGTGTCAAGGTGGGTCACAGGTTAGGTGCTAGGATGGGTGAGTGCTAGGGTGCAAAGGTGCCAGGGTGGGTGCTAGGATGGGTCGATGCTAGGGTGAGTGGCAAGGTGGGTCCACAAGTGTCAAGGTGGGTGCCGAGGTGGGTGCCAAGTCGGCGACTGCTATGGTGGATGCCAAGGTGGGTCACGGGGTGGGTGCCAAGTTGCTAGGTTGGGTTCCAAGGTGGGTGCCAACGTGGGTGCTAGGGTGCGTGGGTTAAAGGGTGTGTCACAACGTGGGTGCCAGGATGGGTGCGCACCCACACTGGCCAAGACGGGTGCGGGTGCAAGGTTGGGTTCCAAGCCCGGTCACAGGCTGGGTGCTAGGATGGGTGGGTGCCAAGGTGGGCACCAGGGTGGGTGCACCCACCCTGGCCAAGGTGGGTCACGGGGTGGGTCCTAGGGTGGGTAACGGGGTGGGTACTAAGGTGCGTGCCAAGGTGGGTCATAGGGTGGGTGCCAAGGTGGGCACCAGGGTGGGTGTGCACCAACCCTAGCCAGGGTAGGTCACGGGGTGGTTGTCGGGGTGGGCGTCAAGGAGCCAAGGTGGGTGGCAAGTAGCCAAGTTGCGTGCCAAGGTGGGTGTCGGGGTGGGTGCCAAGGATCCAAGGTGGGTGCCAAGGAACCAAGGTGGGTGTCTGGGTGGGTGCCGAGGTGGGAGCCAGGGTGGGTCCCAAGGTGAGTGCAAAGGTGGGTGCCAGGGTCAAGGTGAGTGCCAATGTGGGTTCCAAGGTGCCAGGGTCAGGGTGAGTGCCAATGTGGGTTCAAAGGTGCTAAGTTGGGTGCGAGGTTGGGTGCGAGGGTGGGTGGGTGCCAAGGTGTGCTAGGTGGAAGCCCGGGTGGGTCGGCATCCCATGGGTGTCGAGTTGGGTGCCTGATGGGTGCTTCTTGTCAAGTTTTAGTCGTCGGGACTCATTTCGAGCCTTAGAGGTCGTTTCTTGTCCGGTTGCCCTGTCTTCGACCTGGGAACCCAATTTTGGTCCTCGGGTCCCATTTTTTTTTGTCTCGCATCCCACTTTTGGCCTGTGGCCTTTTCGGGGTCGATTCTCGTTTTGGGCATCAGAGCATGTTTCTTCTCCTAAAACCCAATATTTGTTTATTAAGTCTCGGAACACATTTTTGTTCTCGTGGACCCATCATGGGTCTTGGAACGCATTTGTGGTCCTTGGGTCCCATTTTGCATCCCGAAACTTGTGTTTTGGTGCTTGATCCCTATTTTGGGTGCCCACCTTGCACCAAGTGCGCACCCGGGGCAAACCGAGCGCCTTGGTGCACCGGGGCAAGATCGAGCGTGCACCCGAGGCGCCCCGAACATGCACCAAGG